>NC_047120.1:30164059-30469059 GCF_902500255.1 Thalassophryne amazonica | reverse complement strand
GGATTTGATTCCTATGTTTTCATGTCAGACAAGCTTGAACCCTTGTGCGCATGCGTGAGTTTTTCCACTCCTGTCAGTGACGTCATTCGCCTGTGAGCACGCCTTGTGGAAGGAGTGGTCCTGCACCGTCGTCGGATTTTCATTGTCTGGAAATGGCGGAATGAAAAGGACTTTTTTCCATCAGAATTTTTTCAGAAGCTGTTAGAGAATGGCACCTGGAAACCATTCGAAAAATTTATCTGGCTTTCGGTGAAAATTTTACAGGCTTCACAGAGAAAAAGGTGTGTTAGTACAGCTTTAAGGACCCCTTTAAGGACGCTCAGAGCGCCGCGCTCCGAGCTCCGAGCTGCGACGACGCGGCACAAGCCACTGGATCGTTTCTAAACAGATGGCTCTGTGGATACGAGACCGTCTTGTGCTCTTTCTCTGGTTATCACAAGAGCTGGACATCAGCAATTTTCCGGCAGATTTCACTTTTAACAAGAGATTTTGTCATGGAAACCCGCCGGAGGCTTCGTGCGTCACGACCGATTCGCTTTGGAAGCGAGACAAAGGAACACCTCCGTTTCGGCGTGTCAGAGGACAAGTTTGGACATGTCCAGCTCTCCACAATTTCACTGATACTTACTGGACTGGTAAGCACTGAAAGCCGAGATAGACATGTCCAAACTTGTCCTCTGACACGCCGAAATGGAGGTGTTCCTTTGTCTCGCTTCCAAAGCGAATCGGGCGAAGCCTCCGCGCGGCTTTCCATGACAAAATCTCTTGTTAAAAGTGAAATCTGCCCGAAAATGGCTGATGTCCAGCTCTTGTGATAACCAGAGAAAGAGCACACGACGGTCTCGTATCCAGAGAGCCATCAGCTTAGAAATGGTCCGGTCGCTTGTGCCGCGTCGTTGCAGCTCGGAGCGCGGCGCGCCGAGCGTCCTTAAATGGGTCCTTAAAGCTGTACTAACAGACCTTATTCTCTGTGAAGCCCGTAAAACTTTCACTGAAAGCCAGATAAATTTTTCGAATGGTTTCCAGGTGCCAGTCTCTAACAGCTTCTGAAAAAATTCTGATGGAAAAAATCCAAAATCATTCCGCCATTTCCAGACAATGAAAATCCGACGACGGGGTGGGACCACTCCTTCCACAAGGCGTGCTCACAGGCGAATGATGTCACCGACAGGCGTGGAAAAACTCACGCATGCGCACAAGGGTTCAAGCTTGTCTGACTTGAAAACATATGAATCAAATCCATATAGTTTAAAAAAAAAAAAAAAGGTACGATACTTTATGGACAGACCTCGTATACACACACACACACACACACACACACACACACACACACACACACACACACACACACACACACACACACACACACAGACACACACACACACACACATATATATATATATATATACATACATACATATGATTACCCCCTCTCTCTATGTTATTACCATCGGGACCATACCATACTTCTATTTGACTAGCATTTCGACTACAGGATCTTGATGTATAAAAATAATACTTTTGACCATGGTTACGACACCAGCAGTAACAGGTATTATGCAAAAATGTTAACATATATTATATTAACAAACATATAGTAAGATTTTATTATTATTATTATTTTCTTTTTTAATAATATAATTTACAATTATGGCTATGATACATATAATTAAATTGATGTACAGTATAATTCTAGGTATTTTATGAAAGTTTGTGTGTCCTCGCGAGACCCCTTCTATTGCTGACAAGGCAAAAAAGCAAAGGTAAATTAAGTAGAAATAAATTAAAAAGACAATGATCACGCACCTCTCTCCTCATTCATGTATTTCAACAGAACCATTTCTTTGTATCTTTTTTTGAATTGATGGATATTTGGACATTGCTTGAGCTGAGGTACCAAACTATTCCACAGCTTAATGCCACACACAGACACACAGAAACGTTTCCTGGTAGTTCTCACTGCCTTGACTTTAAAGTTACCACATCCCGTAAAATTATAGCTCCCTTCTCTCTGAGTGAAGAGACTCAGAATATTACTAGGTAATGAGTTTTTACTGGCTTTATATAATAATTGTGCAGTGTAGAAATTAACCAAATCTGGCATTTTCAACAATTTGGATTGCAAAAATAGACTATTTGTGTGATCGAGATATTCTACCTTATAGATGATTCTTATTGCACGCTTTTGGAGTATACAGAGGGGATGTAGCAAACTTTTGTAATTGTTGCCCCAGATTTCTATACAGTATGTTAAATAAGGAGAGACTAAAGAACAATACAATAAATATAATGCATTATGATCCAGAAAATATTTTGCTTTGTACATAAGAGACATTCTTGGAAACTTTTTTATGTATGTTGCTGATATGAGACTTCCAGCTTAATTTACTATCAATGGTTATCCCTAAAAATTTGATTTCTGACACTTTATTTCGACACCGTCTATATTTATTGGTAAATTAGAATTGTCATTATGTCATTGTCATTGTCATTATGATTTCCGAAAAACATGAGTTTAGTCTTATTTATATTTAGGGATAATTTATTAATATTCAACCAGGTTTTCAACTTAATTAATTCACTATTTACCACATTAATAAGTTTGCTATAATTATCACAGGAATAGAATATATTGGTGTCATCTGCAAATAATAATAATTTTAATAATTGTGACACATTAAAAATGTCATTTATATAAAGATTAAAAAAATGTGGACCCAGTATGGATCCCTGTGGGACCCCACAAGGGATGCCCAAACATCCAGATTTGAATGCACCCATCTGCACAAACTGTTGTCTCTCCGTTAAATAGCTTTGAATCCAGTTCCAAGCCACTCCCCTGATAACATATCTTTCCAGTTTATTGAGTAGAATTGAGTGATTGTCATGTATTGTGTTTATCCTCTATTGTGTGGTTGGGTTTTGGTTTTGGATTATGTTGCTTTTCTGGCTGGGTGTGCTTTGCTTGGGTTTTCTGGTCCGTATTTCTCTTGGCTGCCTTCTTTGAGCTTGGTGGGGGGCGGTTCACTTTGGGTCATGCCTTGTTCTGGGTCTTTCTGCACTTATCACTGGGAGTATTTAAACACCACTGGTTGCACCGGTTTTTTGCCTGATCGTTGTGCCCTGTGCCATCACTTCTAGCTCTGTACTTTGCTCTTTCTAAGTCCTGCTTCCACCTTGTGTTTTGACCACCTGCCTGTATTTTTGACCATGCCATTGCCTGATGTTTTGGATCTGTTTGCTTCTCTTGGACTGCCTCAAAGTGGCCAACAATGGAGACAGCGGACTCGAACCCGTTCCAGTCAGCTGTTCGTTACCGTAGCCGCCAGCTGGCAGAACAAGAGGACCGCATCACCGCCTTAAGCACCGGAATCTCTGACCTGGCCAAGAGACAGGACGCCTTCATGTCCTCAGTGAGCACACAGATCAACCAGCTTATAACCTCCCTGACACCTCAGGTTCGGTCCGACTCGGCCTCTACCAACCAGCTGCGGACAGGACCGAGTGCTGACCCGCCGGTACCTACAGTTGCCCCTGTCGTCTGCAACCAGCTGTCTCGACCTGAGCATTTCTCCAGAGAATCCGGAGACGTCAAGCCCTTCCTTACACAATGCGACCTGCACTTCGAGTTAATGTCAGCAATGTTTCCGTCCGACAGGACAAAGATAGCATTCATCATAACTCACCTCACCGGCCGGGCAGCGTCTTCGGCAGGGAAACAGACGTGTCGCCGACTAAGCCATTGATTTACGCATTCTCGCGGCGAAGAGCGAGTGGAACCCGGCCGCACTCCATGACGTGTTCTTCCAAGGCCTATTGACGCAGATCCAGGATCAGCTGATAGCTGTCGATCTCCCGGAACAACTGGACGAGCTTATCGCACTAGCCATCCGCACTGATCGCCGGCTGGCGGACCGGCCACGACAAGACGTGCGCGCCTCGTCCCAGCACTCGGAATCTTCGTCCGCTCATCACATCGGGTCCTCTGCTTCCAGCTCCAGCTCGTCTCACGCAGCTTCAGAAGAGCCGATGCAGCTGGGACGTACCCGGCTGACCACCGAGGAGCGGCAGCGCCGGAGAGACCAGGGATTGTGTTTCTACTGTGGTCAGGCGGGTCATGTGGTCACTGAGTGCCAAGCCAGGGGTGCCCCCGTGCGGTCACAACTGGTACGCCGGGTGAGTCAAAATTCTATTACTTCTGTTACTCCTCAAAACATGATCACGGCCAGTTTAATTTCCGATCATTCATCATGCTCTGTTCCGATATTTATTGATTCAGGTTCTGACGCAAATTTAGTGCAATCTTCTCTCGCCAGGTCTTTGCACCTTAAGCTGTACCGTCTCTCACGGCCACTGGTACTGCATGCCGTGGATGGTCATGTGCTGGGTCACATCACCCACCGCACTCAGTCTGTTCAGTTGAACATAGCCGGTACTCATTCAGAAACGATAAGCTTTCATGTCTTTGATAAAATGACTCACTCCGCCATTTTGGGGCATCCCTGGTTAAAAATACATTGTCCACAAGTAAACTGGTCCGACGGACGAATCACCTCCTGGGGCTCCGCCTGTGCGGGGCGCTGTTTCGCGACGTCCGCGAGGATCGCTAATCCTCTTAATCCTGATTTGGCAGGAATACATACTGAGTACCACGATCTTACAGAAGTATTTAGCAAAGTCAAGGCAAAGTCGCTGCCACCACATCGTGCTTATGACTGTGCCATTGAACTACTTCCGGGCACGAGTCCCCCACAGGGAAAACTTTTTTCTCTGACTGGCCCTGAACGCATCGCGATGAACGAATACATCCAGGAATCCTTAGAGGCCGGTTTGATTCGCCCATCATCATCTCCCGCAGGGGCGGGGTTTTTCTTTGTAGAAAAGAAAGATAAGTCACTCCGTCCCTGTATTGACTATCGCGGGCTAAACAACGTCACTGTTAAAAACCGTTATCCCTTGCCACTAATAGCTTCCGCGTTTGAACTACTAGAGGGCGCCACAATCTTCACCAAGCTCGATCTCCGCAATGCCTATCATTTAGTGCGGATCAGACAGGGAGATGAATGGAAGACCGCTTTCAATACTCCCACTGGCCATTATGAATATTTAGTCATGCCCTTTGGCTTAACCAATGCACCTGCAGTATTTCAGAACCTGATCAATGATGTGTTACGAGATTTTCTAAATAAGTTTGTGTTTGTGTATCTTGATGATATTCTGATTTTTCCCCCGGATGCAGAAACACACTCTCGACATGTGCGTACACTGCTTGAGACCCTGTTACGCAATCAGTTATTTGTAAAAGCAGAAAAATGCAAATTTCACAAGTCCACCATATCATTTCTAGGATTCATTAGTGCATCAGGGTCAATCCGGATGGACCCAGCTAAGGTAGCCGAAGTGCGTGATTGGACAACCCCAAAGGATCGCAAGGAGGTCCAAAGGTTTCTAGGATTTGCAAACTTTTACCGGAAGTTCATACGAAATTTCAGTTCGGTAGCTGCTCCTCTGCATAATGTTACCTCATCGCTCCGGCCCTTTTGCTGGACACCGGAGTGTGAGGAAGCATTTCCGGTCCTAAAGAAATGCTTTACAACTGCCCCTGTGTTGCTCCTCCCTGACCCCGCCCAACAGTTTGTGGTCGAAGTGGACGCTTCCAATGTGGGGATCAGAGCTATCTTGTCTCAGATCCATCCCACTGATAAGAAATTACATCCCTGTGTGTTTTTGTCCCGTATACTGACTCCGGCGGAGCGTAATTATCACATTGGTGACCGCGAACTGTTGGCGGTTAAAATGGCCTTGGAGGAGTGGCGCCACTGGTTGGAAGGGGCACAAGTACCGTTTTTGGTGTGGACCGATCATAAGAATCTAGAATATCTGCGCTCAGCGAAATGACTCAATTCCAGACAGGCTAGATGGTCTATTTTCTTTAGTCGTTTTAACTTCGTATTATCATACCAGCCCGGAACAAAAAATGGTAAACCCGATGCCCTCTCTCGACGGGAAGAACCATCGGATGAATCGGCAGAACCAGGGTCCATCTTGCCTACATCCTGCTTCCTTTCGGTTCTTACCTGAGACATTGAGACCAAAGTACAGTCCGCAACGCGCAGCATTCCTGTACCTCAGGACTGCCCTCCGGGGAGGCTGTACGTGCCAGAGGTTCTCAGGGGGGAAGTGATTTGTTGGGCACATAGCAGCCGTTTCGCTTGCCATCCAGGAATTGGAAAGACAGCCACAATCATCTGGGAAAGGTTTTGGTGGCCTCGTTTACTCTCCGACGTAACGGAATATGTTGGGGCATGTACTACCTGCGCAATGCACAAATCTTCCAACCGATCACCAACCGGCAAGCTCCATCCATTACCCGCCCCCACCCGACCATGGTCACACATCTCAGTGGACTTTGTTACCGGATTGCCTCCTTCGAAGGGACATAAAGTAATTCTTACTGTGGTAGATCGTCTATCCAAGATGGCCCACTTTGTACCACTACCGAAGCTGCCCACAGCCAAAGAAACCGCAGAGGCCTTGTTAAACCACGTGTTCAGATTACACGGTTTTCCACACGACATATTGTCTGATCGAGGGCCCCAGTTTGTCTCACAATTTTGGGGGGAGCTTTGTAGACTCCTGGGAGTCACCTCCAGCCTCACCTCCGGGTATCACCCTCAGGCTAATGGACAGGCGGAGAGGGTCAATCAGGAGTTAGAAAAGGGACTACGTATTCTCGCCTCACAGCACCCGGCTTCCTGGTCATCTCAGATAGTATGGATACAGCTCACACACAACTGTTTGCCATCGGCTTCTTCCGGCTGCTCTCCTATCCATGTATCACATGGGTATCAACCTTCTTTGTTCTCTTCTACAGACTTAACCTCCCGGGTGCCCTCAGCCCTCTCCCTAATCCTCCGCTGTCGCCGAACCTGGGAGCGGGCCCGACGGACATTGCTACATTCTTCGGTGACCTACAAAGAGGCGGCCGACAGGAGGAGGACTCAGGAACCGATATACTCCCCAGGGCAACGAGTTTGGCTCTCCACCCGGCATCTGCCTATCCGTGGTCTTCCGAGGAAGCTTGCTCCCAGGTTCGTGGGGCCATTCACCATCGCAAAGGTTGTTAATCTGGTCTCGGTACGTCTGCATCTGCCCCGGTCTATGAGGATACATCCCACCTTCCACGTCATCCATGTCAAGCCTGCTCGGTCCAGTTTCCTGTGCCCTCCGGCCATTCCCCCACCTCCTGCCCGGTTTGTGGACGGGGGGGCCGGCTTTTATGGTGAGGCGCCTCGTGGGGTCTCGGCAGCGTGGGAGGGGGGTGCAGTATTTGGTGGACTGGGAGGGTTATGGGCCTGAAGAACGCTCATGGATCCCCTCTCGTTTCGTTTTGGATCCTGGACTGATCACGGACTTCCAAGCTTGGCATCCTGAGTCCCCTGGGCCATCAGGGGCCGGCCGTTAAGGGGGGGTCCTGTCATGTATTGTGTTTATCCTCTATTGTGTGGTTGGGTTTTGGTTTTGGATTATGATGCTTTTCTGGCTGGGTGTGCTTTGCTTGGGTTTTCTGGTCCGTATTTCTCTTGGCTGCCTTCTTTGAGCTTGGTGGGGGGCGGGTCACTTTGGGTCACGCCTAATTCTGGGTCTTTCTGCACTTATCACTGGGAGTATTTAAACACCACTGGTTGCACCGTTTTTTTTGCCTGATCGTTGTGCCACGTGCCATTGCTTCTAGCTCTGTACCTTGCTCTTTCTAAGTCCTGCTTCCACCTTGTGTTTTGACCACCTGCCTGTATTTTTGACCACGCCATTGCAAGATGTTTTGGATCTGTTTGCTTCTCTTGGAAGACATTCATGCCAGTAATGTCTGAAAGGAAATGCTTTTGACAAAAACTACAGATTTTGTTTATTTCTATTTATGTCCAGATATCAAGGATCCACCATGTAGAGTTTATTATGTCCACAGTTTAAGGATCCAGTGACCAATTTCATATTTATTTACTTTAAGACTCAATAAAATGTTCAATTTCAATTCAATTTCAATTTAATTGGCTTATAAAGCACCAATCACAACAAAAGCCATCTCAAGGTGCCTCACATAGAATAGTTCAACATAAAAATTTAAATAAATAATAATAATAAAAAAAAAAAATTCAAATACATAATTAAAAACAGAAGTAAAATAATAAAACAGATAAAAAATAAAAAACTATTCATAAGAAAGATAATAAAAATAGGCTTTAAGTCTTGACTTAAAAATGTCCACACACTCCGACTGCCTCACAATTCACAAGAGGCATCAATAAGGAATGGTAAATGGTAAATGAACTGCATTTATATAGCGCTTTTCCATCTGCATCAGATGCTCAAAGCGCTTCACAAATAACACCTCACATTCACCCTGATGTCAGGGTGCTGCCATACATACAAGGTGCTAACTACACACCGGGAGCAATAGGGGATTAAGGACCTTGCCCAAGGGCCCTTACCGATTTTCTGGTCAGGCTGGGATTTGAACTGAGGATCCTCTGATCTCAAGCCCAACGGTTTAACCACTAGCACAGGGGCTAATTAGCAGGATTTTAATGAGCCTTTCATTGGATTCAGGTGTGTTGGAGCAGGGAGACAACTAAGAGTGTCAGGAAGGTAGATCTCAAGGACCGAACATGGGCACCGTGCACTAGACCATCATCATCATGGCAACATAAAGTGCTAAATGCCTTTAGCATCCCAACCTTTTTTGGGGGAAAGTGCTGCAGATCTTAAATGCAGGAATTAATGCACATGAAGTTCACCCTCCCTCCCTCCCTCACGCTGTCTGTGTCCATGAACAAGATATCTTACCTACACTGTCTCAGTCCTCCCAGCTTTAAATGAGTAGCAACCTCGGCTGACTGAGTAACGTGGGTTGGCCTGGCGTCCCCTCCAGGGAGAGTCTCAGACTCTCGTCCACTTAACCCTACGGAACCCAGAGATGAGCACCAGCATCAACGGGCCTCAGGGTCGACACAGGACTTAGTTCAGATCAATAAGCAGAATAAATAATGATATCGATAAAATCTTAGCGATACACATCCCTGTACATATATATATATATATATATATATATATATATAGAGAGAGAGAGAGAGAGAGAGAGAGAGAGAGAGAGAGAGAGAGAGAGAGAGAGAGAGAGAGAGAGAGAGAGTTTGGAAGCAAGAGGCGCGCAAGCCGTGTATGAATCCACCCCTGGATCTTGCTCTTGATTTGAGTCAAACGTTACTTCCTTCACAGTACCAACAGCTTTTTACTCAATATTATAAGAAATTCAGTGACATCTACAAAGTGTTGAAAGGAATATTTTAAACACAGTTTTACATCTATAACAAATTATTTGCTGTACTGAGTTTACATCGCCTGTGCAAGTTTTTGTGCAAACACAGACAGTTCACACAACAGAACCACAGTTTACACAGTCTTTCCATAGCTTTTACTTAGGGGGGACGGAGAGGTATGATATGCATTTCAATAGGGGGAAAGGCCGACAATGATGGAGCAGGGTTCAGTGCATAAAGATGATTCATTAATTTGTATAAAGTGCAGTCTTTTGTTGTCATATAATCATATACAAGCTGAAATCACTGTTTTAATTACAGTGGTCCCTCGCTATAACGCGGTTCACCTTTGGCGGCCTCGCAGTTTCGCAGATTTTTTTAGTCCAATTTTGCATGCTTTTTTTTTTTTTTTTTTTACAGCACATTGTGTTCTGCGTCCTCATCAAGCAGGCAAAGGGAGAGTACACGCATTGTGTTTTGCGTGTCTGTTTATAAGAATCTTCTCACCCAGAAGAAAAAAAAGCGCCAACAACTAACCATAACTCTGTTCTTCACTCGGAAAAAGACACCTGCACCGAGGTGTCACTCAGTGGAAAAAGACACGACAGTGGCGCGGTGCCAGGACGAAGAGGCACACGGTCAGAGAAACTGTGAAATACTGGTCAGTCACTATTAATAATTTCTTATATGTCCAACCTCGTAGGTTGATCATTAAAATTAAATTTGTTAGTTCTAAAAGCCATCATAATTATTTATAGGAAAACGTTCTATTTTTATTTCTCAAAAAAATATTTGGGCCTGAAAACAGGTTTTGATCTTTGGTTTCATTCTATAATACTAGACTTATTTTTCTACTAAGGTTTGAACTTTGAGAGTGTTTACACTGGAGAGAAAAGTGCCTGTTTGAGAAAAGTGTATAAAGTGTGTAGTGAGGGGTTTTACAGCCTTAAAACATCTATAATAATTGTAAAAAATAAAGCTGACTACTTCGCGGATTTCGCCTATTGCGGGCTATTTTTAGAACGTAACTCCCGCGATAAACGAGGGACCACTGTAAACCCATTAACACTGCAGCCATTTGATCTCATTTTGAATACTTTCTGAACACAAAATATTAATGATTTATTTGTTTTTGATTAGTTAGAGTTGGAAAATGAAAAAGAAATGTATGATACTGGAAAAAGCTACAGCAGCCGGTGGATAATAAATTACAATAATCAGCGCTCTGTTCAGTAAAGTGGGCAGTCTGTTGGGAAGGTGTCGTAGCACGGACCCACAACAGGGGGCGCAAATGAACGGACAATGAGTAAGCCAAAAGGTAACAATTTAATGTTGTGACAATACACAACTAAATATACAGAAATTGCAAAGTCAATTAACACCAGGTGACGTGTGGGCAGGCTCGAAGATAGAAGACCCCGACGAGAGAGAGGCCGCGTCCCACACGGCCTCCACCACCAACGGTCTGAAGAACACCGGAGCCGCCAAGTCCCGAGTCCCCAGGTGACCTCTGTCTTCGGCTGTCGAACCTGGTACTGCTGGCAAAAAGCAGAGACAAGATGAATGAGTGTAAGTCCTTACACTCAGTGGTCTACAGTCTGTACACAGTCAGGAGGAGGACCTCCACCTCCGAATCACACACTCGTGCAGCTCCTTGTGTAACCACTTATCTGTACTTATCTGTCCTTCAACTTGGTTGAGTCCACACAGAGGGGGATATCCTTTGTTGACAGCCACACCTCCTGCCCGGGCTGGTACGTGGGGGCCGGGGACCGTTGGCGGTCCGCATGGGACTTGGCCCTCGTCCGGGCCTTCAACAGGGCAGAGCGGGCGGTCCGCCACACCCGGCGACATCTCCTGAGGTGGGCCTGGACCGAGGGCACACCGACCTCTCCCTCCACCAGCGGGAACAATGGGGGCTGGTACCCCATACACACCTCAAAAGGGGAGAGGCCAGTAGCAGACGAAACTTGGCTGTTGTGGGCATACTCGATCCAGGCCAGATGGTGACTCCAGGCCGCCGGATGTGCGGAGGTGACACACCGAAGGGCCTGCTCCAACTCCTGGTTGGCCCGCTCTGCCTGGCCGTTGGTCTGGGGGTGGTACCCGGACGAGAGACTCACGGTAGCCCCCAGCTCCTTGCAGAAACTCTTCCACACCTGTGAAGAGAACTGGGGACCACGATCTGAGACGATGTCCGAAGGTATCCCATGCAGCCGCAAGACGTGGTGAACCAGGAGGTCTGCTGTCTCCTGGGCCGTCGGGAGCTTCGGGAGGGCCACGAAGTGGGCCGCCTTGGAGAACCGGTCCACTATCGTGAGGATTACGGTGTTGCCCTGGGACGGCGGGAGGCCCGCGATGAAATCCAGGCCGATGTGAGACCAGGGGCGATGAGGCACTGGCAGGGGTTGGAGGAGGCCCGTCGTCCTCCGATGGTCTGCCTTGCCCCTGGCGCAGATGGTACAGGCCTGGATGTAGTCCCGGACGTCGGTTTCCAGGGACGCCCACCAGAAGCGCTGCTGGACCACTGCCACGGTCCTACGCACTCCGGGATGACAGGAGAGCTTGGACCCGTGACAGAAGTCCAATACGGCAGCTCTAGCTTCTGGTGGGACGTACAGTCTGTCCTTGGGGCCAGTCCGGGTGACGTTTGTAGAAATCGGCCAGGAGGGCCGGGTCCAGGATGAAGCTCCTCTTCACCCAGGAGCGTTCTTCAGGTCCATACGCCCCCTCCAGCAGGTGTCTCCACTCTTCAAGAGCCTCCTTCACCGCAAGAAGTTCCCGATTGCCAACGTCATAGTTCCGTTCAGCTGGGGTCAACCTGCGGGAATAAAAGGCACAAGGATGGAGAACTTTATCAGCCTCCATGCTCTGGGACAGCACGGCTCCTATCCCTGAGTCAGAGGCGTCCACTTCTACTACGTACTGGCGATCAGGATCAGGCTGCACCAGAACTGGTGCAGTCGAGAACCGGCGTTTCAACTCCTGGAACGCGGCTTCGCACCGATCCGACCAGGTGAAGGGGACTTTTGTGGAGGTCAGGGCAGTCAGGGGGCTAACTACCTGACTGTAACCTTTGATGAACCTCCTGTAAAAATTTGCAAAGCCGAGGAACTGCTGTAGTTTCCTGCGGCTTGTTGGTTGGGGCCAATCTCTCACCGCCGCAACCTTAGCCGGATCAGGGGCGACGGAGTTGGAGGAGATGATGAACCCCAGGAAGGACAAAGAAGTGCGGTGGAACTCGCACTTCTCGCCCTTCACAAACAGCCGGTTCTCCAACAACCGCTGTAGGACCTGACGTACATGCTGGACATGGGTCTCAGGGTCCGGGGAAAAGATGAGTATATCGTCCAGATATACGAAGATGAACCGATGCAGGAAGTCCCGCAAGACGTCATTTACCAAAGCTTGGAACGTCGCGGGGGCGTTAGTGAGGCCGAACGGCATGACCAGGTACTCAAAATGACCTAACGGGGTGTTGAATGCCGTCTTCCATTCGTCTCCCTTCCGGATCCGAACCAGGTGGTACGCATTTCTAAGATCCAATTTCGTAAAGATTTGGGCTCCATGCAGGGGCGTGAACACTGAATCCAACAGAGGTAACGGGTATCGGTTGCGAACCGTGATCTTGTTCAGCCCTCTGTAATCAATGCATGGACGGAGTCCGCCGTCCTTCTTGCCCACAAAAAAGAAACCAGCACCCATCGGGGAGGTGGAGTTCCGGATCAGCCCGGCAGCTAAGGAGTCCCGGATGTAGGTCTCCATTGATTCGCGTTCCGGACGTGAGAGGTTGTACAACCTACTGGACGGGTACTCAACGCCCGGGACTAAATCGATGGCACAATCATACGGTCGGTGCGGAGGAAGAGTGAGCGCCAGATCTTTGCTGAAAACGTCAGCAAGATCATGGTACTCCTCTGGCACCGCCGATAGATTGGGGGGGACTTTGACCTCCTCATTAGCTGTAGTGCCGGGGGGAACCGAGGATCCTAAACACTCCCGGTGGCAGGTTTCGCTCCACTGCGTCACAACCCCGGACGGCCAATCGACCCGGGGATTGTGCTTCACCATCCATGGAAAACCCAAGATCACTCGGGAGGTAGACGGTGTTACATGGAACACTATCTCCTCCCTGTGATTCCCAGACACAACCAAGGTCACTGGTTGTGTCTGATGTGTGATTAATGGAAGCAGGGTGCCATCTAGTGCTCGCACCTGCACTGGTGCCGGCAGAGCCACCAGAGGGAGCCCTACTTCCTTTGCCCATCTGCTGTCCAGCAGATTCCCTTCTGACCCCGTGTCTATCAGTGCTGGGGCGTGAAGGGTTAACTCCTCACAAAGGATTGTTACTGGGATTCGTGCCGATCTGCGGGGTCTTTCCGCGTGTGTGTTATGGCCCACCCTTAGCCCAGGTTCTAAGGACGGGCGTTGTAGTTTGACCGTTCAGGGCAGTCCCTCTGCATGTGCTCACAAGAGCCGCAGACAAAACACTCCCCGCGGGCCAGTCTCCTTTGTCTGACATTTAATCTTACTTTGGCCCTGCTCGTGTCCATAGCCTCCTCAGCAGGGGGAGCTGTAGCCCCACGGGGCTCTCTGGCAGTGAAGCGTGGGGACGACGTCACCTTGTCGGAACCGGAAGGGGGAGGGACGGCTCGTGCCCGGTCACGCCCCCCGGCCTGCTCCCGACGATGCTCATTCAAACGGTTGTCTAAGCGTATAACCAAATCGACAAGCCCGTCAAAATCCCGCGGTTCCTCCTTAGCCAGTAGGTGCTCCTTGAGGACCGGCGACAGTCCGTTTACAAAGGCGGCGCGGAGCGCAACGTTATTCCAGCCGGACCTCGCTGCCGCGATGCGGAAGTCGACTGCATACTCGGCTGCGCTACGGCGCCCCTGTCTCATCGACAGTAGCACGTTTGAAGCGGTCTCGCCTCTGTTGGGATGATCAAACACTTGTTTGAACTCCCGTACAAACCCAGTATAAGACGTTAGGAGCCATGAGTTCTGCTCTCAAAGCGCCGTAGCCCATGCGCGTGCCTCTCCTCGAAGCAGATTAATAACATAAGCTACCCGGCTGGCGTCTGACTCGTACATGACAGGGCGCTGTGAAAAGACGAGCGAACACTGCATGAGGAAGTCCGCGCACGTCTCGACACAGCCCCCGTACGGTTCCGGAGGGCTTATGTATGCTTCAGGGGATGGTGGGGGGGTTCGTTGAACGACCAGTGGTACGTCTGATTCAGGCCCAGGACCAGCCAGAGGAGGAGCTGCAGCAGCGCCCTGATCGTGCGCTTCCACCCTGGCGGCGAGAGCCTCCACTCTCCGATTAAGGAGGACATTCTGCTCGGTCACTAAATCCAACCGAGCCGTGAAGGCGGTTAAGATCTGCTGCAGCTCACTCAACACGCCTCCCGCTGATGCCTGCGCCCCCGGCTCTTCCATTGGCCGTTCACGCTCGAGCTGACGCCCCTCGGAATCCATGACGATGGCCGAGAAATCCTGTTGGGAAGGTGTCGTAGCACGGACCCACAACAGGGGGCGCAAATGAACGGACAATGAGTAAGCCAAAAGGTAACAATTTAATGTGACAATACACAACTAAATATACAGAAATTGCAAAGTCAATTAACACCAGGTGACGTGTGGGCAGGCTCGAAGATAGAAGACCCCGACGAGAGAGAGGCCGCGTCCCACACGGCCTCCACCACCAACGGTCTGAAGAACACCGGAGCCGCCAAGTCCCGAGTCCCCAGGTGACCTCTGTCTTCGGCTGTCGAACCCGGTACTGCTGGCAAAAAGCAGAGACAAGATGAATGAGTGTAAGTCCTTACACTCAGTGGTCTACAGTCTGTACACAGTCAGGAGGAGGACCTCCACCTCCGAATCACACACTCGTGCAGCTCCTTGTGTAACCACTTATCTGTAGCACAGTCGTCGTCGTCACGCCACACGCCAATTCCCCAGATAAGGGCGAACACCACAGGATACCGGCTGCAACAGAAGTTCAGAATTCACTCAACGATATGAGTCAGCAGAGAAGTTACCTCTCGGTAGTCGATTTCTCGGCGGGGAGGTGGAGTTGCAGTCCGGCTTAAGTACTGGTGTAGATGAGTGACAGCTGGTGTGATGAGTGACAGCTGTCACTTCCTCTGGGTCTGGCGCCCTCTCGTGCTTGGAGCCCGCACTCCAAGCAGGGCGCCCTCTGGTGGTGGGCCAGCAGTACCTCCTCTTCAGCGGCCCACACAACACAGTCAACAGAGCGTTTTGGTGAAACCCGTTCCAGTTTGAACTCCTCTAAGACATCCTTCTTTGGGACGCCCAGTTCAAATTTGGTGACATGCAATCAATTTTACTAAAGTTATCCTGGACAAAAGAAAGTGTGATGTGCACACACCATGAGAGTGCATTTTCCAATTGGCATATTCCAATATGGTTCTGGTTGCTGTTTAGCAACTTCAAATTGGTTTTTAATGGCTTTAATTCATTGTCAAGGACTTTTTTTTGAGTTACAAAAGCAATATCTTAATTCAAGTCGACTGTATTAGCTTCTATCCAAAGGTGTATAATATGACCTTTTTGAAGAGGAAATGTGAAGTTAAATCAATATTATTGCAAGAGGAGGTGCACTGTTGAGCTTCATTGGTTTGGGTTGTAATGAAATCTTGCACAGGAGTCTCGGACAGGGACACTTAGGACAATAACGAGAGGCAGTATATGCTCTACCCACTTTAAAACAAATTATCCAGATGCTCCAAACAACTGGATAAGCACTTCAAATGCATCTGGAAGAATGAAACGGTCTACAGGCGAGTGTTGGTATTTCTCAAAAGCAGAGATGAAGAATAGTGAAACCACACCTCTCACCTTCAAAAAATAGAGCTAAAAGCCTAAAGAGTACAATTAACAACTATGAATTGAACCTGAAATAGCTGATTTGGCTGAGTAAAGGACTGATACCCAGCCTGCCTTTCGGCTGTGGCTTTCATGAGTGACGACTGTCATCTCCCTCCTGGTCCGTGTCTTTGTCACGATCCTTTTCAGAGCTTCATCTTCCCTCTTCATCTCCATCTCTGTCAGCTGTACTCACATTTACTTCTGGCTCATTCATTCCATCCATAAGCGTTTCTTATCTATTGTTAGTCTGAGATGAGTAGGAGAAACCATACCAGCCGAGTTCTCCAGGTACCATCAGCTTTCATACCACATCTCTCAAAGTTCAGGAGAGACAAAAACACAGGGACAAGGGAGAAGAGGATGAAACAGCAAGGACAAAAACTGAAGCGGCAAAGAAAGAAAATGCTGCTGCGTAGAAATCTGAAGAGCAAAGGAAGGAAGAGTGAGCTGATACATTCTGATTAGAGGAGTCGGCCTCTGCACCATTCATCGTTGGCTGACGTCTGATCTCCGCCTACCGTGTATGTTCACTGAAATATGGATTACAATCCATCAAAACTTCAAGACGCCAACAGTGTGTCAGCATAACACGCACAGCCAACTGACTACAAGGAGGAGAAAAAAAAGTACAATTCAGCAGGGATGAAGGGAGTAAAAGTAAAAAAGGCTTGAACATCTGGGAGGCTACATTCAAAGCAAGTACGTCCTAGAAAACAGCAGCATTCTGCCATATACTTTATGGCATCACAACAGCAATTATCATACAGCAGAGAAGGTAAATTCATAAATTAAAACTCCAGCTGCAGCCTTTCTTACATACAGCCAGGTTCATATGTATTTGGACAGCGGCATGTTTTACAGTTTTGCTGTTGTTGTAATTTTGCCTCTGTGCATCACCACAGTGGCAAGAAAATGGAAATTAAACACAATGCTAAAATATCATCAGCCATATGAGCACTGTCTTCTTTTGTAATTTGCAGTTGTTTAATTGGTATCGCAGTGCAATTTATATATATATATATATATATATATATATATATATATATACACACATATGTATGTATGTAATTATTAAGATCCTATTGTCTTACATACAATTTGTACATATTCAATAAATCCCCTCTATCAAAAACAATACTTTAATTTACATTTTAACAGCGTCTGCAGGAGGGCATGGGTGTGCCATACATGAGCTTTTGACAAGAGCGGGAGTTAGCTTTGAGTTAGCAGCAGTTAGCATGCACACTGATGTCGGCGAAATGCCTTAAAAATCACTCCAGAGGTGTTATCAGTTTACAAAAACAGCGTTTTCTGTTTAAGTGTTTATTTCTAACTAGCTTTTACATATGGCAGAGACGTTATATTTACACACAAATGAAACATAGTTTGCAGCTAGCTAGACCAGCCATTGACATCAGGGTGCCGCTCGACTCCGACTGGCTGTCGGAACAGAATGAAAGAGAATGTGACATTTTAACCTCTTAAAATAGGTTAGCCAAGAGGTCAACGTTAGCCATCTTTGACGCTGTCCAAGGTCTGTGTCCCAAGAATGCTCCCTTGTGAATTTGAAGACTCTGGCAGTAACAGGACTAGACTTATGCTGAGCACAGACAGACGAACGGACGCAAAGTCTTTGCAATATTTGACGGCCATGTGTAACAAACAAGATGTGCTTGTGATGCAGAGTATCAGCTTTAACCAAAAATACCACATTACAGTCATTTTTATAAACAGTCCTTCCACCTTCAGAGGCCATAAGTAATTGGACAATTCTAAATATAATAATTAAATCATCCTTTTCGATGTCAGTTTTCTTTCCAGAAGTCAGATGGTGGACACATCAACATTTCAGTCAGTGAATATGTCTTGGACTTCATTTATATCAATTACTGAGAAGTACTGGAGAAGCTTTGCACAGTCAGTGCATCCTTCTCTGTACCACTCAATGATGAAGCTGTATCAAAAACTGCATGATCTACAAGAGTCTTATTCATCTGAAAAGACATTACAGTATTTAATAAGCTTCAATAACACTGACAAAACAGCCTAACATTTAAGTTTTCATTAAATTAAAATTTGGAAATGTCAAACTTTCTTTTACTCATATAATGAAAAAAAAAATCTCTTGCAAAGAAATACAGTGTCTGAGAGTTTTGCAGAGTCAGTGGTGTAGACAGGGATATTCTATTTAGGTGGATGGCATGTTTTCCTTTTGACTCTCAACCAAATAATGTCATACTGCAATTACATGATGTTGGTTAATCTATTAAGGAAGTGAGAGGTAATGTAACAGTGTAGCACTTTCCAACTGACTGTTAAAAGTTGGTTTACAATGACATTGAATTAAAATAATATGGTGCATCGAGAAAGTATTCATAGCACTTCACTTTTTCCATATTTTGTTATGTTTACAGCCTTATTCCAAAATGGATGAGATTGCCCCCCAAATGCCCCCAACACCTGTCACCTGGCAACCTTGATAGCTGCATGAGACAAGGTAGCATAGTGGGCGTAACCGGTAGTTATCATTTTTTCAGTACTGAATAATGGTTTGCTTATAAATATTAATTATTTACAATTGCATACAAGGAGCCTAAAAGTGTATTTTTTTTTCTTTTTTTGTTTGTTTGTTTGTTTAATATACCAAACATTTTGTCTTGGGAAAAAGAAGGATTCACCTAACGAAGTTCAAATGTAATTAAATTGTTTTTATGCATGGCAATTGTGCAGGACAGACTGCCACTGGAACCGCATCAGGAAGACAAGAAGCTGGTCTATGGCTTTGATCAAAATGCTTATTACATATATAATTAAATAAGTACATTTAGACACTTCTTGGAATTGAACTGACTGGCAGGATGGCCAGAGCACATAACCCTGAAGTAACACCTTACTCTGGCAGTGGCCAGCTTTGAAAAAATTATGATCGGGGGAGTTCTGTATATGCCGCTCTGCATAGCAACAGACAGTGTTATATATCCCACAACAGCAGTGCGCACGTGCCATTTTACCTGTGCTGTTATCAGTGTAGTAATACAATGCTGTTATTGTTAAATAGCTGACGACGGCATTCATAAGAGCTTGTAGCTCAATCACTGTACAAGTGGAGTTTGACAGTGCAATGTGCTTTGTCCAACCATGACTCACACAGCACAATGTCTCTTGGCCTTGGCATACATCTTGAGCTAAAACTAAACCATTTGCAGAGTGCTATTTTATACAGCTTAATGCTTCTACCTCATCTTTATCTGGCGTGTAATTTAACTGATAAACACGAGAAAGTTGCACTCTTACAAATTTGCTATATTTAAAGAAATTAAAGTAAAAGAGAAATTTCCATCTGTATTTAAGGAATTTACCACACCCCCAACACACACACACACTCACACTCAAACAACATACATTTGGCATCATATTCGGGACTCCAAAACAGCACTGAATGACTCAACAAAATCTTCAAAATGTTGCTTGGCAACAGTAAAGTGCTCTGTAATGGAAGAGCAACAATTACTGAAAGGACAATCTTTTCAAAACTTGTGCTTTGAGGTGACCCGCTATCTTACAGTTTTAATCTAACATTAACTTACAAGGAATTTGGTGCATGTGGTGTCAGCCTAATGCACTGCACTGCTGTTATCCCTCAGTACGGACCTGCACACTCAATCATCCAGTTGTACATACACGAGCACGATCCAAAAACGCACGCACAAAGCAACATTAAAGCCATGCGAGCAGCTGCCTTTACCGCCACAATTAAAAGCAAACTACAAGCTTGCACGTCTTTTTACTGTGTGTTCTTCAGAGACAGATCAAACACTTTTCAAAACGCTCTTAAGCCGGTGTAATTATGAGCAGAACACAAGATGACAAAGCGGGATTACAGTGGAGTCTGTGACTTCCATGACTGCTATGAAACTGTCACACTCATTTGTTCAGGAAGCATATGAAAGCACACTGAGCTGATTTAGTGAAGAACTGCAGCAAGAGCAGGGCGGCGATATTCTGTTGATTATGTAACACAACGGCAGACTTCAAATCCACTTTGTCTCTCAATCAAAAAATATATTACAGGAATGGATTTCCTGTGATATCACTCAGTGCGTAATACAGGCAAACCAATTTTGTGCAGGTGTAGAGGTAAAAGCTGTTAAAGATCACAAGAAGTCTCCACATACAGCGTATTATTGTGATATTTATTCTCTCAGCGAGCCAATTACAATATATCTCAAACAGTTCAATTACGGCACACATGTAAATATACTTACGGTAATGTTAAGCTTTAATACAAATAGTTACATTTGAAGATAAAAGCTACTAATTGCATGTACAGTTGTATATCTTAAATTTATAAAACAACTGAGTGAATCCTTGTCATTTGATTGTGCTTTGTATGTTATATGACATGGATTATTCGTCCCATTTGTGTTGCACTGCATTTAGAGTGCAGTTTGGTTCCATTTAGAGTGCAAATTTGGTTCCATACATTTGGTACCATTGCATTCTGCACACACACACCTACACACACATACACACGCGCATGTGCAAACACACGCACACACACACAAAACAAATCCACTGTGCTATCTGGAGGCTGTTAGCAGGAAGTTAGAATGAAAAGCTGGACTCATTTCTGACGTGATTTTTTTTCGCTGCACTGAGGATGTACACAGTCCTTTTTTTTGTAGTACACACACGCACAAGTGCCGACCCGGTTGTGTGAACACGCGCGCACGACCGGGTCGGCACTTCTGCGGGACAACAACACAAGCGAGACAACGATTTGATTGAGCTAACTGACGGTGCTAACTGACTTGTAACACACACATACAGTGTGCGCACACACACACACACACACACACACACACACACAAACACAAAATGCACTCCGCTGTAAGCTGTATGGATGCATGAAGAACTGTTCCGATGAAAAGCTGACGTGATTTTTGGCTGGACTGAGGAACTACACAAAGGCTTTTTTTTAAATGGAAGTCTGAAGTCAGTGCACAGCATCACTGGACTACACGTCACAATTTGGACTTTAGCAGCAGTGGAACACCAAAATTTAAGTCCCTTTTCTGTTCTTTATAAATTAATAAAATATTAAATGACAAGGATCTATTTTAGCTGTTATATAAAACAAATAATGAATGTTTTAACATTCTTTCAATGGAATGAATATTTAATTTGGTGAAAGCGGGAACAAACCATCCAACTCGGCTTCGCCTCAAATGGTATGTTCCAGCTTTCACGTCATGAAATATTCACACCACTGAACTTGTAAACATTCATTATTTGTATATTGCCTCTACTGGTGGTTGGCTCTCACTGCGGTATTGTATCACTTCCTGTTCCGGAGCACAGCGGTGTTTTTCTGTATCTGTTAGCTGTTTAATCTGCGCAGTTAGATTGATCTAGTTATCTAGATTACGATTTGTTTCCCAGTGTAATCTTTACGTGCCTTAACTAAAGCACTCATTCTGCTGAATCACCTCTAAAATATTTACACATTATTCACTTTGCGTGTTTTTAGGAATCCGCTAGCTTAGCGTAGCTACTAGCTCTTAGCCGATTTAGCATGGCGGCTTCTCCTGTCTCTCCCGCACTTTTCTGCTCTGGGTGTGAAATGTTTAGTTATTCCTCGGCCTCCTTTAGCAGTAATGGTACTTGTAATAAGTGTAGCTTATTCGTAGCTTTGGAGGCCAGGCTGGGCGAATTGGAGACTCGGCTCTGCACCGTGGAAAATTCTACAGCTAGCCAGGCCCCTGTAGTCGGTGCGGACCAAGGTAGCTTAGCAGCCGTTAGTTCCCCCCTGGCAGATCCCGAGCAGCCGGGAAAGCAGGCTGACTGGGTGACTGTGAGGAGGAAGCGTAGCCCTAAACAGAAGCCCCGTGTACACCGCCAACCCGTTCACATTTCTAACCGTTTTTCCCCACTCGACGACACACCCGCCGAGGATCAAACTCTGGTTATTGGCGACTCTGTTTTCAGAAATGTGAAGTTAGCGACACCAGCAACCATAGTCAATTGTCTTCCGGGGGCCAGAGCAGGCGACATTGAAGGAAATTTGAAACTGCTGGTTAAGGCTAAGCGTAAATTTGGTAAGATTGTAATTCACGTCGGCAGTAATGACACCCGGTTACGCCAATCGGAGGTCACTAAAATTAACATTAAATCGGTGTGTAACTTTGCAAAAACAATGTCGGACTCTGTAGTTTTCTCTGGGCCCCTCCCCAATCAGACCGGGAGTGACATGTTTAGCCGCATGTTCTCCTTGAATTGCTGGCTGTCTGAGTGGTGTCCAAAAAGTGAGGTGGGCTTCATAGATAATTGGCAAAGCTTCTGGGGAAAACCTGGTCTTGTTAGGAGAGACGGCATCCATCCCACTTTGGATGGAGCAGCTCTCATTTCTAGAAATCTGGCTAATTTTCTTAAATCCTCCAAACCGTGACTATCCAGGGTTGGGACCAGGAAGCAGAGTTGTAGTCTTACACACCTCTCTGCAGCTTCTCTCCCCCTGCCATCCCCTCATTACCCCATCCCCGTAGAGACGGTGCCTGCTCCCAGACTACCAATAACCAGCAAAAATCTATTTAAGCATAAAAATTCAAAAAGAAAAAATAATATAGCACCTTCTACTGCACCACAGACTAAAACAGTTAAATGTGGTCTATTAAACATTAGGTCTCTCTCTTCTAAGTCCCTGTTGGTAAATGATATAATAATTGATCAACATATTGATTTATTCTGCCTAACAGAAACCTGGTTACAGCAGGATGAATATGTTAGTTTAAATGAGTCAACACCCCCGAGTCACACTAACTGTCAGAATGCTCGTAGCACGGGCCGGGGCGGTGGATTAGCAGCAATCTTCCATTCCAGCTTATTAATTAATCAAAAACCCAGACAGAGCTTTAATTCATTTGAAAGCTTGTCTCTTAGTCTTGTCCATCCAAATTGGAAGTCCCAAAAACCAGTTTTATTTGTTATTATCTATCGTCCACCTGGTCGTTACTGTGAGTTTCTCTGTGAATTTTCAGACCTTTTGTCTGACTTAGTGCTTAGCTCAGATAAGATAATTATAGTGGGCGATTTTAACATCCACACAGATGCTGAGAATGACAGCCTCAACACTGCATTTAATCTATTATTAGACTCTATTGGCTTTGCTCAAAAAGTAAATGAGTCCACCCACCACTTTAATCATATCTTAGATCTTGTTCTGACTTATGGTATGGAAATAGAAGACTTAACAGTATTCCCTGAAAACTCCCTTCTGTCTGATCATTTTTTAATAACATTTACATTTACTCTGATGGACTACCCAGCAGTAGGGAATAAGTTGCATTACACTAGAAGTCTTTCAGAAAGCGCTGTAACTAGGTTTAAGGATATGATTCCTTCTTTATGTTCTCTAATGCCATATAACAACACAGTGCAGAGTAGCTACCTAAACTCTGTAAGGGAGATAGAGTATCTCGTCAATAGTTTTACATCCTCATTGAAGACAACTTTGGATGCTGTAGCTCCTCTGAAAAAGAGAGCTTTAAATCAGAAGTGTCTGACTCCATGGTATAACTCTCAAACTCGTAGCTTAAAGCAGATAACCCGTAAGTTGGAGAGGAAATGGCGTCTCACTAATTTAGAAGATCTTCACTTAGCCTGGAAAAAGAGTCTGTTGCTCTATAAAAAAGCCCTCCGTAAAGCTAGGACATCTTTCTACTCATCACTAATTGAAGAAAATAAGAACAACCCCAGGTTTCTTTTCAGCACTGTAGCCAGGCTGACAAAGAGTCAGAGCTCTATTGAGCTGAGTATTCCATTATCTTTAACTAGTAATGAGTTCATGACTTTCTTTGCTAACAAAATTTTAACTATTAGAGAAAAAATTACTCATAACCATCCCAAAGACGTATCGTTATCTTTGGCTGCTTTCAGTGATGCCGGTATTTGGTTAGACTCTTTCTCTCCGATTGTTCTGTCTGAGTTATTTTCATTAGTTACTTCATCCAAACCATCAACATGTTTATTAGACCCCATTCCTACCAGGCTGCTCAAGGAAGCCCTACCATTATTTAATGCTTCGATCTTAAATATGATCAATCTATCTTTGTTAGTTGGCTATGTACCACAGGCTTTTAAGGTGGCAGTAATTAAACCATTACTTAAAAAGCCATCACTTGACCCAGCTATCTTAGCTAATTATAGGCCAATCTCCAACCTTCCTTTTCTCTCAAAAATTCTTGAAAGGGTAGTTGTAAAACAGCTAACTGATCATCTGCAGAGGAATGGTCTATTTGAAGAGTTTCAGTCAGGTTTTAGAATTCATCATAGTACAGAAACAGCATTAGTGAAGGTTACAAATGATCTTCTTATGGCCTCGGACAGTGGACTCATCTCTGTGCTTGTTCTGTTAGACCTCAGTGCTGCTTTTGATACTGTTGACCATAAAATTTTATTACAGAGATTAGAGCATGCCATAGGTATTAAAGGCACTGCGCTGCGGTGGTTTGAATCATATTTGTCTAATAGATTACAATTTGTTCATGTAAATGGGGAATCTTCTTCACAGACTAAAGTTAATTATGGAGTTCCACAAGGTTCTGTGCTAGGACCAATTTTATTCACTTTATATATGCTTCCCTTAGGCAGTATTATTAGACGGTATTGCTTAAATTTTCATTGTTACGCAGATGATACCCAGCTTTATCTATCCATGAAGCCAGAGGACACACACCAATTAGCTAAACTGCAGGATTGTCTTACAGACATAAAGACATGGATGACCTCTAATTTCCTGCTTTTAAACTCAGATAAAACTGAAGTTATTGTACTTGGCCCCACAAATCTTAGAAACATGGTGTCTAACCAGATCCTTACTCTGGATGGCATTACCCTGACCTCTAGTAATACTGTGAGAAATCTTGGAGTCATTTTTGATCAGGATATGTCATTCAAAGCGCATATTAAACAAATATGTAGGACTGCTTTTTTGCATTTATGCAATATCTCTAAAATCAGAAAGGTCTTGTCTCAGAGTGATGCTGAAAAACTAATTCATGCATTTATTTCCTCTAGGCTGGACTATTGTAATTCATTATTATCAGGTTGTCCTAAAAGTTCCCTAAAAAGCCTTCAGTTAATTCAAAATGCTGCAGCTAGAGTGCTGACGGGGACTAGAAGGAGAGAGCATATCTCACCCATATTGGCCTCTCTTCATTGGCTTCCTGTTAATTCTAGAATAGAATTTAAAATTCTTCTTCTTACTTATAAGGTTTTGAATAATCAGGTCCCATCTTATCTTAGGGACCTCGTAGTACCATATCACCCCAATAGAGCGCTTCGCTCTCAGACTGCAGGCTTACTTGTAGTTCCTAGGGTTTGTAAGAGTAGAATGGGAGGCAGAGCCTTCAGCTTTCAGGCTCCTCTCCTGTGGAACCAGCTCCCAATTCAGATCAGGGAGACAGACACCCTCTCTACTTTTAAGATTAGGCTTAAAACTTTCCTTTTTGCTAAAGCTTATAGTTAGGGCTGGATCAGGTGACCCTGAACCATCCCTTAGTTATGCTGCTATAGACGTAGACTGCTGGGGGGTTCCCATGATGCACTGTTTCTTTCTCTTTTTGCTCTGTATGCACCACTCTGCATTTAATCATTAGTGATCGATCTCTGCTCCCCTCCACAGCATGTCTTTTTCCTGGTTCTCTCCCTCAGCCCCAACCAGTCCCAGCAGAAGACTGCCCCTCCCTGAGCCTGGTTCTGCTGGAGGTTTCTTCCTGTTAAAAGGGAGTTTTTCCTTCCCACTGTAGCCAAGTGCTTGCTCACAGGGGGTCGTTTTGACCGTTGGGGTTTTACATCATTATTGTATGGCCTTGCCTTACAATATAAAGCGCCTTGGGGCAACTGTTTGTTGTGATTTGGCGCTATATAAAAAAAAAATTGATTGATTGATTGATTGATTGATATTAATCAATTTGTCTGTTTTGTGATGCATTCTGTGTCAACCATATTTTCTGGACTATAAGTTCTGTTTGGCTGGTCCTGTGAGTTATAGTTTTAAGAAACGTGTATGTCAAAAGCATACTGCATTATTTTCCATGGCAAAAAGATCTACTGACAAGAGAAGCTACTCCTGTATACTGATGTGAATGAGATACTCTCTGATCCACACTCTGGAGCAGAAGGTGGCTGTAATGCATCTTTAGGTTGAATGCCAAGCACAGTAAAACAATAAGAATAATAAGTTATGAATAAGGAGGGCATGCTGGGTCTTAGAGAACAAGCAAAATTTCTAAGTAATGCTCACAAACTGAAAGATCATGCTCTTGAATAAAGAGAAGGAATAGCCTTCATACTACTTGGCACTCCACTTCTTTGCACTTTGTGGGGCAGCCACCACTGTAGTGCAGAGGATGGCTAGGCTAAGGGAAGGCTAATTACAATCTGTTAAAAAATACAATCAATGTATACTCATTGGCTCAATTCTAACGTTTTTCCTCTGTTCAGTGGTGACAAGAAGCTGTTTGCTTGAGTTCTTTGTGCCTCACAAAGTAACATTACAATTAGCCTGTTAGCATGTGCTTGCTAATGTGGTGTTTGAGTTATAATTAAATAATGTGCTAATTAAATTAGCTTATTGTTACATGAAGTAGCAGAACGTGACTTACAGACCAATATGATGTGACTATTAGTCTGGTGTGGCACACAACCGATAAAAAAGATGAATGCCTTTCATTTTGTAAAGATTAAAACAGAACAGGATCAAACCTGAACCACGACCATCAAATTCACACATCTTGTGGATTGCCCAAACAAACACTCTAGCAGGCGATTCAAATAAGGTAGAAAGCATAAAAGATTCACTCCACTCAAACGTGATTTTCTTATGTTTCATATTCACAACATACTGGTGCAAAAGTTTTACATTTTGATAAGGGTGCTCAGCGGGCCATCAGAAAATGTATCCTTGGATGCTTATTAGCATTCCTTTTTCCATTTACAAAATACAACGTTCAATGAAGCCCCTCTATTAATCAGTAAATCAAAACCAATATTTACATTTTAACAGCATCTGCAGGAGGCTTTGCGTGTGCGTGTACATGAGCTTTTGACAAAAGACGAAGTTATGGAAATCAAGGAATATTTGTAGATCACCCTCTGTGCATTTGCTAGTATTAATGAGACAAATTTAACTCCATAGGAAGTTAGCTACCAGTCTGTGACGTCACCATGCTAACGTCCACCAAAATAAGTTCAAGGGTGTTATTTGGTTCCAAAAACTGTGTTGTCGGTTTTAGAAGTGTTTATTTCTTGATAGTTTTTACATAATATATGACAAAGAGGACATATTTACACACAAAGGAAACAGAGTTTTGTAGCTAGCTACTAGCCTGTGACATCACCATGCTAACGTCCGTTAAATAAATTCAGAGGTGTTATTAAGTCACAAAAATGGTGTTTTCGGTTTTATGTGTTTATTTTTCACTAGCTTTTACATAATATATGAGGAGCATGTATATAAACCCACAAAACGAAGCAGTTTCGGAGAGACCAGCTACTGACATCATAGTGCAGCTCTACTCTGATTGGCTGTCATGCCTGCCACTCAAAAACAAAATGGAACAGATCCAAACAGATTCTGCGTTTTTTACCTCTCAAAAAACCTCTTAAAATATGTCAAGGTTAACCATCTTCAAACTTGTCCAAGGTCTGTGTCCCAAGAATGTTCCCTGTGAATTTGAAGACAGGAAGTAATACAACTGGACTGATGCTGAGCACGGACGGACGGACGGACAGACAGACAGAGAGACAGACAGACAGACGGACGGACAGACAGATGCCAGGTCTTCGCAATACCCAATGGCCATATGTTGGCCTTGGGTAACAAGCAATGCCTATGTAAGGGCACATACAGACCCTGACCTGACTCTGTAACTCTGAATATTTCAAAACTTTTTTTTTTTTAACATTTGGTGATGTAATGAGCCCAACTTTCACAAAGCACATTGATGGTTTCCTTTTGAAGTGCAGTACATAACAATGTCTTAAAAAATGGGTGTTGCAAAGGTTTCAATTCACTCTGGAACACTAATTTGCATTATAGAAGTGTTATGGTATCATCGCAAACATTTCCTGATCAAGGAACAAGGAAAAAAGCAATTTACTCCATTTTGGAATAAGGCTGTAACATAACAAAACGTGGAAAAAGTGAAAAGCTGTGAATACTTTCTGGATGCATTGTATATTTCATCTCATATTGGCCCAGGTAGCAGACATCATGTTTCTCAGCGGTGTGAACAGCATATACTTCTCAGATGAAAGCTGAAGGATACTACAAAGACAAAGCAAAGATGCTTTTCTTAATTATCTGTTGCGTCAAAGTAAACCATCTTCTAATCACCTCAAAGCTCGGAAAGACTCAACCACCCACCCGTCCACATTTTTGCTGTACAAGGAAAAAACTAAAATACCCTGGGATTTATTTGTAGGCTCACTGTCTGGTACACGATAAACAGAAAGAGATCTGTAGATGATTACTCAGTAACAATCATAAAACTGGATTAAATGCAACTGGAATCTGTAATAACTTGCAGGAGTCCGCCAAAACCAAATTACGGAGCTAACACCGAAAGAAAAACTAAATTAAAAACAGTTGCCACATTTTGCTGACATGAACTATTTAGCAGCTTTTAAAAATTTATTTCAGGCACATTAAGTATACAGTGTGTCGTTACTTTTGGGGTTGGTTTGTTTGTTTGTTTTTTACGTTTGAGTGGTTAGTTGTGTTTTAGAATAATCTGCTGAAAAAAATGCAGCCCCCACCCCACTGGCCTGAAATCAGAATTTCTCAAGAACGGACAAACAAATTGAACAGATCAGCTCAGCCACAATTTGAACAAGCCAATCACACAGAAGATGGGTGGGGCTCAGGGCCTGATTTACTTACTCTTGAATTTTATAGAGATGTAGCAGGAGAGAAGGTGCATTCAGGCCTTTATTAACAGTCTAATAAACGTTTTTTTTTTTTTTGGATGAAAAAGCTCAACTCTCCAGAATATTATGTTTATATGCCTTAAAGTGGGAGTATGTTTGGATACACATGTTCGCTAATGGCGTTGGGTGACGTGACATTCAGATGCCAGCTGAGTGTACACATGATCAGATGGTCCTTTTCACATGGGGCAGCCTGTATGCTCTGTGCGCTCACCCCAGCCCGCTGCAAAGGCAATATATGTTTTTATGTATTTCCACATGAGGACAGTAAGCATATGCATGTGCCGCATGGTGTAGAGTTGTGCATTTCTAGCTGTCAGTGTGTGGCTGGCCAGCGATCAGCTGAGAGGCGCCTTGCCGTGCTGTGTGTGCTCAGATGTGGCTGGCCTGTCCCCATGTGATCTTGTCTGTTCATAATTATCAACATATCATGCAAGTATGCTCCCTCCATCTGCACACTACATGTGTTGGGGGGGAGTAACACACACATACGCAACATGTGTTGGGGAGGAGCCAACACACTGGCACGTCAATATGTTGGGAGGGAGTTCGGCGGCGCCACACCCATGTGCGTTGCTTGGCAACGTCACAAAGATATGATCTGATTGTAACTGATTGTGACCGACTGTGATATGGTCTGACTTTGTTTGCCTGTGATAGTGATTTATTGTAAGAGAGGAGTTTTAGAATATTGTGCTATTTCACTGTTAATTTATTTGATGTGCCCAGGGGCTGAGGATGGAAACTAGCGATTTAGCTATAATCTGCTGGAGCTTATCTCTCACAGCTAAACTAATAAAGAAAGAAAGAACTCTCGTGGGGCACTTAGACAGTTTTCACAAACAGCTGGAATGTGGTCATCTGCTCTCTACTATTGTACCAGGAGTGCAAATAGCCCAGTCTTTTCTAAATGTCCAGAGTGCAGTGTTGGATGCTCATGTCTGGCACCTGGAATTTGGCCGACAACTGCCGAGAGGGGGGCTGAATGGGCACTTGAAGGGTACTTGCTGTCTTTTGGCCGCTGGTGTGTGAGAATGGTTGTAGAGACAGCTGTACGAGGCATTTGAGGTGGCTCCGATTTTTCACGAGTGGCATTTGACTCCTCCTTCATGTGCCATTCTGCCTCAATCATGTTATGTGTGAAGGGGCCCTAAGCATCAAGATCATTTCTACAGATGGACAACGAATTGAGATTGTGCAAAGATCACAACTGCCCAGCCATCATCCACCAAACACTGAATTGATCAAAAATGGAAATGTGCATTTGTGTGTTTAGTGCATTCAGGACTATGACAGAAAACGGTCAACTTGCACGCTTAACTTTGACCCAGATAGTGACCATTGTGCCCGTGTGACAGCCAGTTCAGTTATGCTGCTAAAAAACAAGGTCAGGAGAGAACATGTCACATATTTTGCATGGAGAGATGACCATATGGATTTTCCTTTTTTTTAGGATATTTAATTCGGTACACAAACAGCTGGACAGTGCATGTTACTATTGTGCTCATAAAAATATTTTTTTAAATATGACATCAGGGTCATCACAAAGGGCCAGCTGTCATGGCCTTGCATGATAGTCATGCTGTTTGTCCAAAAACCACGAGGCGTTCGAGCCTGAGGTAAGGCACTGCTGAAGTCACCCAAGCTTGGACCCAATAAACAACAAATCAGACACCATTTAACCTGCGGTGTCAATGTGTCACAAGGGATCACATTTAAAATGAGGTTATGACACAAACACCATAAAATCATGCATTCTGCAAAAGCAAGGCAGAAAAACAAAAAAACGTAGACAATGCTGAATCGAAAAAAAGCTGAATTTACATTCAGATATCTGATGAATTAAATCAGACAAACAGTTTTAACTGCAAACAGGAATACAGACAGCGAAGAACCCAGAGAGAACACACAGGCTTGACATCAATGTCACAGTCAAATTCTCTGAAGCATAAAATTCTGTCACAAATGCTGCACAGTCAGGACAATAAACAGAAAAACATTTATTACGGAATTGTCTTACATGCAACCCAGATTTTCCATCTTTACATAGTGTAAATCTGTGTCCACGCAACAACCTGTTCATTTAATCTAATTAGGAGACATCTGTGTCGTCAACACAGGAGTGTGAACTCACAGTCCATTGTGCAGAACCCCCAAAAGTGCTTATGTTAGCAAGCTGTGTTACACAACTAAATCAAGACAAAACTTGCAGCAATTCAGGAAAAACAACAGACAGCTACCATTCACTTAAAACGACCCGTATATACACGTAGACCTGTTAATTTTCCTTTAAGAAGCTCTCTTATTCTGCACTCTTTACCTGTATTAATTGCACCTGTCTGAACTTGCTACCTGTATAAAAGACACCTGTTCACACACTCAATCAATCACACTCCAACCTGTCCACCATAGCCAAGACCAAAGAGCTGTCTAAGGACACCAGGGACAAAACTGTAGACATGGACAAGGTCTGGGATGGACTACAAGACAACAGGCAAGCAGCTTGTTAGAAGATAACAACTGTTATGATTAGTTATTAGAAAGTGGAAGAAACACAAGATGACTGTCAATCTCCCTCGGTCTAGGATTCCATCCAAGATTTCACTTTGTGGGGTAAGGATGATTCTGAGAAAGCTCAGAACTACACAGGAGGACCTGGTCAATGACCTGAAGAGAGCTGCGAACACAGTCACAAAGATTATATTAGTAACACATGATGCTGTCATGGTTTAAAATCCTGCAGGGCAGCAAGGTCCCCCTGCTCAAGCCAGCACATGTCCAGGCCCATTTGAAGTTCACCAGTGACCATCTGGATGATCCAGAGGAGGCATGGGACAAGGTCATGGTGAGACCAGAATAGAGTTTTAAAGAATCAGCTCCACTTACCATGTTTAGAGGATGAGAACAACCATCAACCAGAAAACCATCCCAACTTTGAAGCATGGGGGTGGAAACATCATATCATGTAGGTGCTCTTCTACAAAGGGGACAGGACGACTGCACCGAAGGGAGGATGGATGGGGTCATGTATTGCGAGATTTTGGCAAACAACCTCCTTCCCTCAGTAAGAGCATTGAAGATGGGCCATGGCTGGGTCTTCCAGCATGACAATTACCCCAAACACACAGCCAGGGCAACTAAGGGGGAGCTCCGTAAGAAGCATTTCAAGGTCCTGGAGTGGCCTGGCCAGTCTCCAGACCTGAACTCAATAGAAAATCTTTGGAGGGAGCTGAAACTCCAAACCTAAAAGATTTGGAGAAGATCTGTATGTAGGAGTGGACCAAAATCCCTGCTGCATTGTGTGAAAACTTGGTAAAGAACTACAGGAAACGTTTGACGTCTGTAATTGCAAAAAAGGCTACTGTACCAAACATTAACACTGATTTTTACAAGTGTTCAAATACTTATTTGCAGCAGTAACATACAAATAAATTATAAAAAAAATCATATATTGTGATTTCCGGAATTTTTTTTAGATTATGTCTCTCACAGTGGACATGCATCTAAGATGAAAACTTCAGACCCCTCCATGGTTTCTAAGTGGGAGAACTTGCAAAATCACAGGTTGTTCAAATACTTATTTTCCTCATTGTATTTCTGAATTAAGTCCAAGACTTATTCAGTGACTTGAAGAGCTTCATGTATCTTCATGTACAAAAGCATTTTTAGTATCCTGTTAAATAACTTTTGAGACTATTAAATGTTGAAATTAAATGTTGAAAATTAGTTATTTTGCATTTATTTCTGCAAATATCCTGTACTCACAACTCAAGAATTTTAACCTGGAGTGAATCAATATACTGATTGCTGTTCTTAAGATATGTAATAAATACTCTCACAGTTTGTGTGCAGAACACTGCAGTCACATCGTATCATCAACTTTGCCAAGTAGCAGACAAATGACACTGCACTGTACTGTGTGACTTGCTCAAACAAGCTTCAATAATTACATTTCTGATAAGAATCAGACATCTGTCTGCACAGCAGAGAAATGTCACCTCTCCGCTGTATGGATGAACATGCTGGGCTGTCTCATCCACAGCTTTCATGTTTGCATATTTTCAGGAAGGAACTATGGCCGTTTTGAAAATAGAAATTACCTGTTGTGTTTGTTCAAACTTGGCAAGTATACAGAATGCAGAGGTGTTCACATGATGTTCAGGATTTGACACAAAATACTTGGCAACACAGAAAATTAATGCCCAGACTGCAGGAGATTAATTATTGTAACACTGTGATGAGACGTCCCTTTATCTCGTCTTCAACGCGGGAGGACAACAGTTGATGGTCTATCGGTTTAAGCGTTGGTCTTGAGACCAGAGGATCTGCTGCTGAAATCCCAGCCTGACCGGAAAATCACTAAGGGCCCTTGGGCAAGGTCCGTAATCCCCTTCTTGCTCCCAGTGTGTAGTGGGCACCTTGCATGGCAGCACCCTGACATTGGGGTGAATGTGAGGCATTGCACTTTGAGTGTTTGATGCTATATAAATGCAGTATATTTACCATTTATTTCTCCAATAGAGTTGCACCAATTTCAGAAAATGCCAATAACCACAGCATCTCTTGTAGGGGTGGAAGTAGGGATGTATATTGATAAGATTTTATCGATATTGATGCCATTATCGATTTCGCTCATCGATCTAATTCTTTATCAATAACTCCTATGAATTTTCTGTGTACTTAAAGTAGGCTTTACAGGTTTACAGGACATAAATAAAAATTAATAAAATCTGTACATGGTCACTGGATCCTTGATCTATGGACATAAATAAAATCTGTACATGGTGGATACTAGATCTCTGGACAGAAATAAACAAAATCTGTAGTTTTTGTCAAAAGCATTTGCTTTCAGATATTAATGAGACAAATGTAACTCCATAGCCTCTGAGCCGAGGTCTTGCAGCCGACTGCGCTGCACATCTGCGCTGCACATCTGCGCTGCACCATTGAGACTGCTGGAAACATACCGAAAGAAAGAGATTTCCTGATTCTTAAAACAAATAAAAATCATTGTTCATGTCGGGGGCATTGCAAAATAATGTGGAAATGCATACACTAAACTGAACAATGAAAATGACATAAAAATACGTAAAACATAGGGGTGTGGGGGGGAACAATAAATTCACATCAGAATCATGATTCTTACGCCAAATGACTTAAAAATTTTAAAAATTGATTTTTAAAATAACAGTCTCTGTTTCAGTCAGTTTCTCCCTACTGCCTTAAATGTGGAGTTGCTGTCACACATCTCTCGGTTTCCATACAAGCGTTTGCCCGAAATTAGTCAATTAGCTCTGCTTGTTGTTAGCATGGAGTAGCAGCAAATGCAAGAAGTTCAACCCGGTCTGCCAATATTTAAAGCAAGCGTTTGAGCGCACTTTGGATTCCATAATGTCCTGGATAACAAGGAGCGTAATATGACCAACTCTACATCCAAGCTGTGCAAAATGAAGGTCAAGCATTTCAGAAACATAAATACTCAAGTGCATTTAGCACATCATCACCCCAAACTGAAGCAAGCAGAGTAGCCGCAGACGCTAACACTCCCAGCTGACCAGAGCACACTGCATGATTTTAACAACTTCCCAGCCAATTACAAATGTGCAAAAAAACACACAAAATCTGTTGCCTCTATCATTTCAAAGCACCTGCACCCCTACAGCATGGAGAAAAATGAAGGCTTCAAAATTATAATGCAGACACTTGAGCCAAGGTATGTCATACCATCGCACACCTTTCTTAGCGCACTGCAGCACACTTAGCTAACTAGATACTGAAGTTAGTGGCTTTATATACTGAATTAATTTAGAATCAAAAATCGATTGTGAATGGAATCGTGACCCCATGGATCGGAATCGAATCATGAGATACTTAAAGATTCACACGTCTTGTAAAATGTTATATGAAACAAATTATGTTAATGATTTACCCTGAAACTGTTGGAAAATCATGCATCTGAAATACCCGACTGATCGACCACAAAAACTGATTTGTCATAGTCGACTATTAAGACTAGCCATCACAACCCTAAATTAAACCAATAATGATACTGAAAAAAATAGGGAGACAAAATGTCCGGACTATGGCTGCCAGGTTTCCTGTTGAGATTGAGCACTCATGCCAGGTGAGCTAAGGGATACAGCAGCTATCACTGTCTGGACTATTTTGTTCTGTACATTAGCTCGAACAAGGACAACTGCATTTCTCTCAGACCCGTGGAGACAAACCACAGACTTTTAATGCTGTAGTCATACTTGTTGCAATAGAAATTCATTTGTTATTTGTATTTATAATGCTTTAACTTTTTGTTTTGGGGGGGGGGGGGGGGGGGAGTTGTACAGTCGTCTACATCCCCATTTATCTAGCATTTAATCTTTGGCATTTTACTGATTTATAATCTATGAAAGGGAAAAAAAAAAAAACCTGCAAAGATTGAGAACATATAAATTGAACTGTGGTCAGAACTTTCAGAAAACATATAGTATCAGTATTTATATAACAGCTGAGTGGATCCTTGTCATTTGATTGGTGCTTTGTATGTCACGTGACATGGATTATTCGTCCCATGTTGCATTGGACTGAGAATGCAATTTGGTTCCATAAGTTTGGTACCATTGCACACTGTACCCACACCCACACCCACACACAAAACAAATCTACTGCGCTGTAAGCTGTCTGCAGGCATGAAGCGCTGTTAGGAGGAAGTTAGAATGAAAAGCTCGACTAATTTCTGACGTCATTTTTTCGCTGCACTAAGGAAGTACACAGTCTTTTTTTTTTTGAAGTACACAAAGTTGGTGCACGGCATCGTGGATGACATCGTCAGAATTATTTTTGGACTCATATTTAAAGTTTCACCTCGTTGAATACAACCCCTGGCAAAAATTATGGAATCACCGGCCTCAGAGGATGTTCATTCAGTTGTTTAATTTTGTAGAAAAAAAGCAGATCACAGACATGACACAAAACTAAAGTCATTTCAAATGGCAACTTTCTGGCTTTAAGAAACACTATAAGAAATCAAGAAAAAAGATTGTGGCAGTCAGTAACAGTTACTTTTTTAGACCAAGCAGAGGAAAAAAATATGGAATTACTCAATTCTGAGGAAAAAATTATGGAATCACCCTGTAAATTTTCATCCCCCAAATTAACACCTGCATCAAATTAGATCTGCTCATTGACATTGACCCTATGCCATGACATTGACCCTATGTGTCTTTTTGCAAGGAATGTTTTTGCAGTTTTTGCTCTAAGGCAAGATGCATTATCATCTTGAAAAATTATTTCATCATCCCCAAACATCCTTTCAATTGTCCAAAATATCAACATAAACTTGTGCATTTATTGATGATGTAATGACAGCCATCTCCCCAGTGCCTTTACCTGACATGCAGCCCCATATCATCAATGACTGTGGAAATTTACATGTTCTCTTCAGGCAGTCATCTTTATAAATCTCATTGGAAAGGCACCAAACAAAAGTTTCAGCATCATCACCTTGCCCAATGCAGATCCGAGATTCATCACTGAATATGACTTTCATCCAGTCATCCACAGTCCACGATTGCTTTTCCTTAGCCCACTGTAACCTTGTTTTTTCTGTTTAGGTGTTAATGATGCCTTTCGTTTAGCTTTTCTGTATGTAAATCCCATTTCCTTTAGGCGGTTTCTTACAGTTCGGTCACAGACGTTGACTCCAGTTTCCTCCCATTCATTCCTCATTTGTTTTGTTGTACATTTTTCGATTTTTGAGACATATTGCTTTAAGTTTTCTGTCTTGACGCTTTGATGTCTTCCTTGGTCTACCAGTATGTTTGCCTTTAACAACCTTCCCATGTTGTTTGTATTTGGTCCAGAGTTTAGACAAAGCTGACTGTGAACAACCAACATCTTTTGCAACATTGCGTGATGATTTACTCTCTTTTAAGAGTTTGATAATCCTCTCCTTTGTTTCAATTGACATCTCTCGTGTTGGAGCCATGATTCATGTCAGTCCACTTGGTGCAACAGCTCTCCAAGGTGTGTTCACTCCTTTTTAGATGCAGACTAACGAGCAGATCTGATATGATGCAGGTGTTAGTTTTGGGGATGAAAATTTACAGGGTGATTCCATAATTTTTTCTCAGAATTGAGTGATTCCATATTTTTTTCGTCTGCTTGGTCTAAAAAAGTAACCGTTACTGACTGCCACAATCTTTTTTTCTTGATTTCTTATAGTGTATCTTAAAGCCAGAAAGTTGCCATTTGAAATGACTTTAGTTTTGTGTCATGTCTGTGATCTGCTTTTTTTCTACAAAATTAAACAACTGAATGAACATCCTCCGAGGCCGGTGATTCCATAATTTTTGCCAGGGGTTGTAGTATGTTCCAGCTTTCACCTAATGAAATATTAGTACCATTAAACTCATAAACATTCATTATTTGTATAATACTATATTGCCGTCGTTAAGTGTGACTTTCACTTGTGCAATGCCATGGGGCTAAAAACTAAACCCCAAAAACATGCTCTGGTGCATGTGTTGAGTATGTATTGCAAAAGGCTTGGGATATGTGTTACAAAATTGCCAGTGGTTCCACAAAGGAAGGAATTAAATCATCATAGAAATCTGATGAGGTTTCAAGTTATGGGGAGGAAAAAAGATAAGCTTGTAGTTTTCAAGTAAATGAAACCCTCAGATTGGCAAAATGAAAAAGCATAGCCATCTGGCAGTAATAAAATGAAAAGGCAGATATTGCATGCATGTCTTCTCCCTCTTGCACATCACTGCATTTTGAGCTCAATCATATAGAAACTCAGCTGCTCCACATTTTTCAACACAGGTTATCTAAAACACTTCCGCTGCTGTTTAAATGTAGTATTCCATACGATAATGGCAGGGATCCTTAATAACAATCATTAAGCAATTGGACAAATTAGATTTCAGTGCTTCCATCTTAGGTTAGACCAGGGGTGGGCAATCATGTGCCATAAAGGGCCGAGACACTGCAGGTTTTCCATGCAACCAATCGCCTCAGCAGGTGATTTCATTAAAGATCAGGTGTTTCAGCAGGTGATTTCATTGACAACCAGGTGTTTATGTTCAGAGCAGAAGCTCATCAGCAACCCACCTGCTGAGGTGATTGGTTACTCGGAAAACCTGCAGTGTCTCGGCCCTCGACGCCCACCCCTGGGTTAGACTAATCCTCAGGCGGGGTTTTTTTAAGCACTTCATTAACATAATTAACAGAGTACCTTTCTTCTTTTTTTTCAGGAATCATGGTGAGCAAGGAAGGTGGCAAATGCATGCTCACCAACTCAGAGTCTGACTCGGAGGCGGCACCTTTACCCTCCGCCTCGCTAGCACTGGAGGTAAACTATTCCCTGGAAGCTAGTCGGCAGGTGAGGAAGCGAAACAAAGCCCTGCAAGTACGTTTCAAGGATATCTGTGAGGCGCAGAATGAGCAACGGGAGGCGGAGCTGCAGGCAGCAGGAAAGGCTGGCAAGCCCATCTCATACAAAGTGGCATATCGCAAGTACATGACCGTCCCTGCTCGCCGATCCATCCCAAATGTCACAAAGAGCACGGGGGTCCAGACGTCACCTGACCTGAAGAAACACTACCAGACCTTTCCATTTGAGCGCAAGAAAGGCCACACCTTTAAACATGTGGCAACTGTGGAAACTTACAAAGGTCAGAATAATGGCTTTGTCATGGAAGTGAAGCAGTCCAAGGATGCGCAGGGCGGAGAGGAGGATGAGGGAGCCTGCAGGGGGAGTGGAGTCCGGCGGATCAGGGCTCTTCTCCATACTAATGAATGCATAGCCACAGTGGAGCAGCACACTGCACCCGATGGCCTGTGCTCTGACACTCTGCTGCTCACTTGCTCTGCGGACACAGACTGCCTTGCAGACACATCGAGGGAAAGCCGAGCCGGAGCACAGGCCGAGTACCAGCTCTGCAGTGTCCCGTCCAAAGCCAGGACCGGATTACAATACGGGGAGGTCGACACAGACCACTCGGCTAAGAGGCAGCTCCTGAATCTGGAGGAGGGCTCGTCCCAAACCCTGCCGGACAGGGCCTCCAAGGTTACAGGCCCCATTGCTTGGAACTCACTCACGCAGGTGGAGTGCCTGGACAGTCCGTCTGTGCGGAGCAAGCGGAAGAAAGGCCTGCAGCTGAACGGGCTGCAGAGTGACACCCTACCACGATCCGGCGGGGGCTGCACAACGCAGGCACAGTGCCACACAGGACAGTTATCTGCCCAGTCTCCGCGGGGCATGGAGGAGCTTCTGTCACCCTTCAGGGGCGGCAATGCTCAGTGGGCACCACCTGACGCGACGCAGGAAGCCTGCAAGCAAATAGTGCCTATGCATCAGGATGGGGATGTTAAAGCACAGCTCCAGGCCATGGAAAACTTAATCAGCTCCAGTCAAGAGACCATCAAGGTGTTGCTGGGAGTCATACAGGAACTGGAAAAGGGGGAGGCGCACAGAGAAGGGTAAGTCGCTCTATTTTGATCTCTGCTTAAAAAAAAAAAAAAAATCAACTGCACATTGATAGCAATGAACTGTAACAGCGCAAAAATGTTGCATTGCCCTAATATGCAAAAACAAACATCAGAGACAACATGAGCAGGACAAGTGACATCTTGATGGGTTGCATGTGTTTAGTCCAAAAAGGTTGCACGTGACAGCGGCTCGACTGAGCATAAATTGTTGAAAACACTGTTCAAAAAACATGCCAGCATGTGGATACAGGATGAAGTCAATAACACCTGCATGTGTTGCGCAGTAGTGTTTTGTGCAGATCTGCCATCAGATATCATAGCAGAGCTGCAACAGATGTACTGTAACAATTATGTGGTCTGAGTGGCTTCATGACCCGTGATGTCAAACACTGCCTGCAGATGTGCCCTTTCATCAAAAAGCAAGTGGATATTAAATATCCAGATAGATGTGAGTCCATCCAGCCCGCATGAACAGCACAATAACCAATTACCACGTACATCTCCAAATTAAAAAAGGGATGAACTGAGGTTGATCAAAATTTGTTGAAGCATGAACACATTTAAGTAAGTTTGTTTTGCTTAATGAATATAATATATAATTGCCTGCCATCTGCTGGACATGTCTGGGAATGCTGCAGGGAATAACGTTATCATCACATGCATGGTGGAAATTAGGAGCAGGTCCGGATGAAGTTACATGCAACTTAAAATTAATTTGTCAGATTGTTCTGTTTCTGGTGGCCCCAAGGCCACTGCTGCTTGATTTTAATGGTGCAGTTTATTGTGTCTGAGTAATGACTGATGTTCCTTGTGGACAGCACTTTGAGGTGAGGTGCGTCATGCGTTTAGTGCTATACAAATGAACTGAATAGACAGCATGAATGTTAACAGTATGAGCAAGTTAATTTAGCAATAAATTTAAAATACGAGGGCTGTCCGTAAAGTATAGGTCCTTTTTATTTTTTTCAAAAACTATATGGATTTCATTCATATGTTTTTACGTCAGACATGCTTGAACCCTCGTGCGCATGCGTGAGTTTTTCCATGCCTGTCGGTGACGTCATTCGCCTGTGAGCACTCCTTGTGGGAGGAGTCGTCCAGCCCCTCGTCGGAATTCCTTTGTCTGAGAAGTTGCTGAGAGACTGGCGCTTTGTTTGATCAAAATTTTTTCTAAACCTGTGAGACACATCGAAGTGGACATGGTTCGAAAAATTAAGCTGGTTTTCAGTGAAAATTTTAACAGCTGATGAGAGATTTTGAGGTGATTCTGTCGCTTTAAGGACTTTTCACGGCGCGAGACGTCGCGCTGCGCTCTCAGGCAGCGTCATCAGCCTGTTTCAAGCTTAAAACCTCCACATTTCAGGCTCTATTGATCCAGGACGTCGTGAGAGAACAGAGACGTTTCAGAAGAAGTCGGTTTCAGCATTTTATCCGGATATTCCACTGTTAAAGGAGATTTTTTTAATGAAAGACGTGCGGACGGGTCCGCGCGTCGGGACGCAGCCGACGCGGCGCGGCGGCACAGGAAAAACACCTCCGTGTTGATAACCACTTGTTAAAATCCAGTTGGCTTTTGATGGCTTTCAGTGGAGTGAGTATATGAGAAATTGTTTATCAGCTGGACATGTTCCAACTTGTCCTCAAGGCTTCCAACAGAGGTGTTTTTCCTGTGACGGAGCGTCGCGGCGGCTGCGAGACGACGCTGCAATCCGCCCGCACGTCTTTCATTAAAAAATCTCCTTTAACAGTGGAATATCCGGATAAAATGCTGAAACCGACTTCTTCTGAAACTTCTCTGTTCTCTCACAACGTCCTGGATCAACAGAGCCTGAAATGTGGAGGTTTTAAGCTTGAAACAGGCTGGAGGACCTATACTTTACGGACAGACCTCGTATATTCCTAATTAAAAAAAAAAGACAAAATCAATGATTTTGAAAATTAAATATATCAAGGACATCTCCATGTTTTGCCAAACCGGACACGTAACTCTGTTTTTTTTTTTTTGTTTTGTTTTTTTTAATCCAGCTGTTTCATCTAGTGTCATGATTATCTTGTGAATCTGAGGCCTTCGAAAAAGCTTTGGTCTGTGAAAAAGCCATTTGCTGTCAAATAGATACAGACTACATACAAAAGGGCTCCAGATAGCATCTATCCTGCTGAAATAGAGGCTTGTCTGTCCAAACAGTTGAAGCAAACAAAATGGCCAATTTGTTCAACGAATTGCTGGGACTCAGGACTCAGATGCTTATCTGCTTTGACTAGCAATGTGGTCAGGTACATACAGATAAAATCCACAAAAACACCTCAGTAACCTGGAACCCACAACTTGTAGGAAAAAACAAAACAAGACCCTTTGTAGGAATATGACAAAGGCAACTTCCAGTTCAACAAGAATCATGAAAGATAAGGAAGTCACACATGAATTTAAAAGAAGCCCGGCTCCTCACTACACAATGATATATTACAAATGCACATTTTGCCCAGATTGTACAGAAATGCAAGTCTTATAACACCAGGTAAAAACCATCGGCTTTCCAAACATGTATCTTGCTGAGATGAGCCCTAATATGTAGCATTCTGAGCATGTTTAAAAAATCTGCAATGTGGCCTCTGCCATATTTCATGTATGACATCACAGCACGCGTTCCCTAACCCCCTTGGTCACATTAGCTGCAAGAAAAGATGCAAAGTGACCAGTTGCCATCCAATTAAGAGTAGACGCTTTGCAGAGACAAGTGGTTGCTAAGCTGCCAGCACTCATTTGTAGCCATCCGGTGGGAGGACATGCTCAAAGACTGTGTGTGAGGAGGAAATGCATGTTTCTGTTGTTGAAACTCCAAATAAGAGCAGCAAAAGAATGTTAGAACAAAACTAAAGCTGTGCTCCTTTAAATTACCTGACACGCATGGTGCTCAGTGTCCACGTAGTGTTGAAGTGACCATAGGGTGCCAAAATAAAAAAATACATACATAAATAAATAAAAAGCACTGTACTCGAATTCTTACAACGATGTATCCATGGTTTGATTAATTTGTGTGCATGAAGTAAATGCTGTAATAATTTGCATCGCACACGTTGCCACTGGAAACAGAGAGGTGTCTCGTGCACCTTTTTTCTTACAAAACAAAATCTACTCTGTGCTCAATAAATGTTTTTCCATGTTTGTTACTGTCCACATAAAAATCTGCTATTAATGTTTCTCACACAGGGTGTTCTTTTATATCTCAAGACTGTGTGCACTTAGCAAGCATGTGCACATGAAGTAATCAAAACTGGGACATAGGTGTATCTTTTGCACACGCAGCAGTGTTTTTTTTTTCAGTTCTTTCTCACAACATCAGATACAGATGGTAGAATGTGTAAGCCCTGCTCACGCGCAAACCGTAATGTGTGTGCTTTGTTCAGCAGTCCAACTGAAATACGTTTCTGCATTGTGTTGATACAGTGTGTCGTTACGTTGATAAGGCACGAGCTGCGTCATGGTGAAAATCTGTAACATGCCACACAGCCAAATATATTCTATGAAATGTGGCAGATGTAGGTTAATAATGTTTTGCAGTATGCAATCAGAATTTTTATTCAAATTTCACAAACACCATGTACTGAGGACATCGCCTCACATTCATTAAAAAGCAAAGTAAACCAAAAGTCCATACAGTGATTCTAAACTGAACAAACAGCCTAACTAAACCTATATTCTTTCATAAACATTCATCTTCTAACTATAGACATATCCAAACCTGGACTTTTAGCAAGCCAAGCACAAACTGTAATGCTGCTTTAGTCACACAACATTAGTTTCATTCTCCCCTTACATAAATGTCAGTGACACAACAAATAGCTGAGCCCACAGGCTATAGGTGAAAAGAGAGAGGTAATTACATTTCATATATAAGTGCTTATATTGTATATAACAACTATTTTTCATGGAAAGAGATCCAACACGTGCACATGAATCACAATATGCGCTCATGATGTCACAAACAACTGAAAACGAGGCTTTAAATGGACAAAATCAAAAATACTGGGAGATACAGGACAAGGTGCAAGTTTTGAATACCCTTCAAATGCGATGTTTGATGAACTGTTCTGTTTTTGAGTGGTTCAAAGTGAACTTGAAACTACAAAACATTTGAATCAACAAAGTCAAATGTGCAATTTTTCTATTTCGTCTAAAAAAGCTCAGCAATTTTCAAGAGAAAAACTTCAAACACACACATACACACACACACACACACACACACATACATACATACTGAGACGTTCCAACATGGCAACAATCCAAAACACAAGGCCAAGTTGACCTGTCATTGGCTACAACACAATAAAGTGAAGGTTCTGGAGTGGTCATCTCAGTCTCCTGACCTCAATATTGTTGAGCCACTCTGAGGAGATCTCAAACATTCAGTTCATGCAAGATAGTCCAGGAATTTACAGGAACTGGAGGTTTTTTTTTTTTCCAAGAAGAACTGGCAGCTTTACCATCAGAGAAAATAAAGAGCCTCATCCACAACTACTACAAAAGACTCCAAACTGTCATTGATGTTAAAAACTGGGTTATGGAAATCAGGGTCATTTGGGTAGTTTCTGTTGTCATTATGATTTATCAAGAGTAAACGCAGTTGTTTGACAATAAATGGCTTCATACAACCACTAACCATGACTGAAAAAAAGTTTTGTGTTATCATTCATATTCTCTGAAACATGGCCAAAAAAAATAAAAATAAAAAAATGAAATTCTACCAGGGTATATAAACTTATGAGCATAACTGTATTCCAAAATGAAGTAAATTAATTTTTCCCCTCAAAATTTTACTCACATCACCCCATAAAGACAACATGAAAAAAGTTAGAAATTTTTGCAAATTTATTCGAAAGATAAAACTAAGAAATCACATGTACTTGTATTCACACACTTTGCTCAATACTTTGTTGATGCACCTTTGGTAGCAATTACAGCCTCAGGTCTTCCTTTATATGATGCCACAAGCATGGGGCACCTATTTTGGATCAGTTTTATCCATTCCCCTTTGCAGCACCTCAAGCTCCATCAGGTTGGATGGGGACTGTCGGTGAACAGCCATTTTCAGATCTCTGCAGAGATGTTCAGTCGGATTCAGGTCTGGGCTCTGGCTGGACCACTCAAGGACATTCACAGAGTTGTCCTGAAGCCACTCCATTGATATCTTGACTGTGTGTTTAGGGACATTGTCCTGCTGAAAGATGAACCGTCACCCCAGTGTGAGGTCAAGAGCACTCTGGAGCAGGTTTTCATCCAGGATGTCTCTGTACATTGCTGCATTCATCTTCCCTCAATCTTGACTAGTCTCCCAGTTCCTGCTGCATAAAAACATCCCCACAGCATGATGCTGCCACCACCATGCTTCATTGTAGGGACGGTGCCCGGTTCCCTCCCAACATGACTCCTGGCATTCACACCAAAGAGTTCAATCTTTGTCTCATCAGACCAGAGAATTTTGTTTCTCATGGTCTGAGAGTCCTTCAGGTGCCTTTTGGTAAACTCCAGGTGGGCTGCCATGTGCCTTTTACTAACAAGTGGCTTTCATCTGGCCACTCTATTGCGTGTAGAATTTTGCAGTGGGATACCAATATTGTGTGTGGAATTTTGAGGGAAAAAAAAAAGAATTTAGTCAATTTTGGAATAAGGCTGTAACATAAGAAATGTGGAAAAAGTGAAGTGCTGTGAATACTTTCCAGATGCACTGTATATACAGTATATAGCAATAGGTCTTGCCTGCCCTCACTTTTGCAACTACAATTGTTAATATTTTTTCTGTCTTGCTAGAGGTCTTGAAGGTGTAGTTGATCAGGAGACCTCTAGCATTTTGCCACTTTTAAATCAACATTACATTTAAGAGATCCTGTCATCTGGACAAACTAACGGACATCTAGGAGATATCTACAAACTTGGCTTCTTTGCGTGTACTGCGTCATGCACAACAAAAGATTTGCATCGTATCACTGCATTGCAGGAGATGAGCTTAAAGAATCTATGAAGTTTTATTACTGACATGTCATCCATAGAAGTGACAAACGTTTCTTACATCATGAACATACTTCTCTATCAGAGTCAAATAACTCATGTGAAATATTCACATGGGTGTAAACCTGTGCCAAATCCCAGTCTGTACTGGATCTGCTGTGGCAACTCTCAACAAATGGGGGCAGCCGAAAGACAAAAATAACATGTGTGAACATAAGTTCTGTCAGTTTTGTTCACATCGATACATTTTTCACTGCACTTCTTTTTCTTTGCAAGACATCCCCTCCAGCATCTTTCCCATGAATATTCACATTTTGACAATGCAGATTCAGGTGTCTTCACACTCAAAAAATGTATAAAAGTCTCAGTGGTGGTGAACATGCATTGATTAACACTAATTAAATTATGCTGCTTTACCTCAGACACTGTGTGCTGCATTATTGCAGCTGTCCCTCTCAAGGATGTGCCAATATACAAATTAACAATACTGTGTCAAAAAACACAATGAATGCTGCTTGTCAAAACTACATGCATGTTGTGCTACTCCATACATACGTTGCCTCTTCACATGCAGCTAGCGGTGGCTGCATAGCCACATTCAGTAGTTTGTGCTACTGCTTGTTTGTTTTGGTGATACATTACATGATCACAAAGGCTTAGTCCAAAATCACTGCAACACGTGCTTGTTAAAAAAAAACAAAAAAAAAACACATTCCATGTGATTAGCAGGGTAAGTACAGGATTAATCAGTCTGAGTCATTCAGTGAGTGAGTCCATGAGTGGGTGCACAAAATTTCCATACAGCATGTCACTCCATAAAAAAGGAGCAGTGAACCTCCTATTTCGGGCCGTGCTATCATCTTTTAACATGCACAAAGAATATAAATTTAGACAGGCTCATCAAGTTGTTTGTGAAGGCTTTCTTCTCTCATTGCAGCCTCGATGACCACTGAAGCTACTGTGGCTGCAAAAGGACCTTAAGCAGCTTATCTCAAGAATTTATAGTACACAGTCTAAAGTGAAGTAACGTCACAACTTAAGTCATCTTGATTATTGTTGTTGGAATAGTTCCCATCTATTTTAAAACCAAGAATGGCTTGTGCTGAGGATGATACACTGAAGATGATGGAATGTTTTGTTTTGGATACATAACCTACTCAAGTATGACTTAGCACACAGACAAGACCATTTTATTTACAGTATTTGGCATATCTCATAAGTCAATGAGTACACATAAGTGCTTTTGATTAATACTAATGTTTAATATTAACTTAAAACCTAACAATAAAAAAAAACTGCAACACCCCACCTGCACAACTATTCCACACATTAAACTGGACTGTTTTGGAATAAAGAAGAACTTCCACATATTACAAAGAATACAGTCTGTACAATGCAGGGAGTAAATGAATAATTCAATAAACAAATGGGTCCATCCCCTGCAATTTGTTAACACAATAGCTCAAAAGTAATGAATTCTGTCACTTTGTAATCTCCAAATTAAAAGACTATACGAGGTCTGTCAATAAAGTATAGGTCCTTTGCACAATTTCCTGTTTATTTTTTTTTATTTATTTTTTTTCTTAAATTGTGTCGGCAGCATGGTTAGAGGGTCACCCCTTTCAGTTTGGTCTGCTTGAGGTTTCTTCCTCATGTCATCAGAGAGAGTTTTTCCTTACCGCTGTCACCTGTGTGCTTGCTCTGGGGGTTGGTAAGGTTAGACCTTACTTGTGTGAAGCACCTTGAGGCAACTTTGTTGTGATTTGGTGCTATATAAATGAAAATAAATTGAAATTGAAACAATAGTTTAGGGTGTTTCCACACTGCCTCTGTTTGGTTTGGACTTAGAGACATATATGTGTGTGTGTGTATGTGTGTGTGTGTATATATATATATATATATATATATATATATATATATATATATATATATATAGCTCATGGTTTTTCATGGTTTTGTTCGTTTCCAGTGTGAAATGGGCTTTATTCCCTGTCAGCTGCACCGTAAATCATTAAAACATCTGAATGGGTAAAATATGGAATTAAAAGTAGCACCAAATTTAAACTTTTGTCAACAACTCATATTTGTGTTGGGATCCCTACCCCTAGCCTGTGTCTGCAATATACGTATAAGGACTGATGCTTCATTTGGGCCAAACATGGTTTTCCCAGTGAGGCGTAATCAAATACCAAATTGCAGGTTACCCGCGAATACTTCTCGGCACATGTTGATGATTCAGACTTTCAGTCAGTTACAGACCATTCTTATGTAGCAGACCAGATTAGCTCCCTGCCACAAGACCATACTCGGATATGGACTTTTGTAGACCAAAGTATAATAGTTAGTCTCTTCGATGTGCCCTTGTTTTGCACTTGGGGTCACCACAGCAAATCTGAGGTGGCTCTGCATGTTGAATTGGCACCATTTTGACACCACATGCTTTTCCTGACGCAACTCCACCTTACATGGAGAAATGTGCCAGGGGTGGCGTTCGAACCGGGAACCTTCCACACTGAAACCAAGTGCACTAACCACTTGGCCGAACACCAAAGTACGAGGGCTGTCAATAAAGTATAGGTCCTTTTTATTTTTTTCAAAAACTATATGAATTTCATTCATATGTTTTTACGTCAGACATGCTTGAACCCTCGTGCGCATGCGTGAGTTTTTCCACGCCTGTCGGTGACGTCATTCGCCTGTGAGCACTCCTTGTGGGAGGAGTCGTCCAGCCCCTCGTCGGAATTCCTTTGTCTGAGAAGTTGCTGAGAGACTGGCGCTTTGTTTGATCAAAATTTTTTCTAAACCTGTGAGACACATCGAAGTGGACACGGTTCGAAAAATTAAGCTGGTTTTCGGTGAAAATTTTAATGGCTGATGAGAGATTTTGAGGTGATACTGTCGCTTCCCACGGTGCGAGACGTCACACAGCCGGCGCGGTGCGGTGGCACAGGAAAAACACCTCCGTGTTGATAACCATTTGTAAAATCCAGGCGGCTTTTGATGGCTTTCAGTGGAGTGAGTATATGAGAAATTGTTTAACAGCTGGACATGTTCCAACTTGTCCTTAAGGCTTCCAACAGAGGTGTTTTTCCTGTGGCGGGGCGTCGCAGCGGCTGCGAGCCGACGCTGCAATCCGTCCGCACGTCTTTCATTAAAAAATCTCCTTTAACAGTGGAATATCCAGATAAAATGCTTAAACCGACTTCTTCTGAAACTTCTCTGTTCTCTCACGACGTCCTGGATCAATAGAGCCTGAAATGTGGAGGTTTTCAGCTTGAAACAGGCTGACGACGGCGCCTGAGAGCGCTGCGCGACGTCTCGCACCATTGGTTAGTCCTTAAAGCGACAGTATCACCTCAAAATCTCTCATCACCCGTTAAAATTTTCACAGAAAACCAGCTTAATTTTTCTAACCGTGTCCACTTCGATGTGCCTTACAGGTTTAGAAAAAATTTTGATCAAACAAAGCGCCAGTCTGTCAGCAACTTCTCAGACAAAGGAATTCCGACGAGAGGCTGGACGACTCCTCCCACAAGGAGTGCTCACAGGCGGATGACGTCACCGACAGGCGTGGAAAAACTCACGCATGTGCACGAGGGTTCAAGCATGTCTGACGTAAAAACATATGAATGAAATCCATATAGTTTTTGAAAAAAATAAAAAGGACCTATACTTTATTGACAGCCCTCGTATAATGATGATAAACAGATTAAACATGCCTGGGTTTGTTGCAGTGACTAATCTTACAGGGCCATCCCACTGGGCGCCATTCTACTACGATCCAAACAAGTGCAAAAACGGGATGAAACTGCTTAATCTGAGTAGCCTCCTAACAGAGCTGTTTTATAAAGTGCAGACCTGGCATCCGGCTGGCTTATAAAGTGCAGACCTGGCAACTCGCCCGAAAACAAAAGAAAGACGCTGTGCCCTTGGCCAGACATAATCAAAACCCAAAACCATTCCTGCTTTGACTTCAAAGTTTTATCCCAATCAAGCACGATCAAACATGTTTCAAACTGAAGTCACAATGAATACCCCATTTAAAGACGTTTGGACATGATTGAAGTCATTGAGACTATGAATACCTCAGGATGAAATTTTTGAAAATTTCAAATCTGGTGATAATGATGGCCTTAACTACTATGTATACCAAGTTTGTTCAAGATTGACAAAGATGGATCGAGAAGTTACGATGATGTTCCAAAACACGCTCCGATTTGCTATTTGGGAATAAACGGGTAAGAACAGTGCTCTGTGACATAGCCCTGTTATCACATGCATTGTGGAGGAGCAGGTGCTACTTTAGGTCATCAACGTAAGTGCAACTGAAGTGACATGTAGCATGTAATAACCATGTTTATCAGCTTCTTTCATTTCCTTTTTTCAATTCTCTGGTGGCTACCAAGGCCATTGCTGCTCATTTTTAATGCATTTAGTGTTTAAATGTGCCAGAGTAATGTTACACTTTGAGTTGACTTATGTTAAGAATTTGGTGCTATACAGTATAAATAAAGCGAATGCAGTGGTGGGGTAATCAACTAACAGCTAACTAGGAAAGCTGACCTTTTCATTTTCAGCTGCCTTTGAAAGTCATTAGATTCCACTACATTTAGCTCTGCAATATCATCTAATTTAAAAACAACAACACAAAAAATTTAATGGGTTAAAAGTTTGAAAAAACTAAAATCATATGTGTTTGTTGAATATAAACTACTGATTCATTTCATTTGTTCCTTTATTTTTATATGTAAAAATATATATGCATATATGCAGCTTCTCTCCCCCTGCCATCCCCTCATTACCCCATCCCCGTAGAGACGGTGCCTGCTCCCAGACTACCAATAACCAGCAAAAATCTATTTAAGCATAAAAATTCAAAAGAAAAAATAATATAGCACCTTCAACTGCACCACAGACTAAAACAGTTAAATGTGGTCTATTAAACATTAGGTCTCTCTCTTCTAAGTCCCTGTTGGTAAATGATATAATAATTGATCAACATATTGATTTATTCTGCCTTACAGAAACCTGGTTACAGCAGAATGAATATGTTAGTTTAAATGAGTCAACACCCCCGAGTCACACTAACTGTCAGAATGCTCGAAGCACAGGCCGGGGCGGAGGATTAGCAGCAATCTTCCATACCAGCTTATTAATTAATCAAAAACCCAGACAGAGCTTTAATTCATTTGAAAGCTTGACTCTTAGTCTTGTCCATCCAAATTGGAAGTCCCAAAAACCAGTTTTATTTGTTATTATCTATTGTCCACCTGGTCGTTACTGTGAGTTTCTCTGTGAATTTTCAGACCTTTTGTCTGACTTAGTGCTTAGCTCAGATAAGATAATTATAGTGGGCGATTTTAACATCCACTCAGATGCTGAGAATGACAGCATCAAAACTGCATTTAATCTATTATTAGACTCTATTGGCTTTGCTCAAAAAGTAAATGAGTCCACCCACCACTTTAATCATATCTTAGATCTTGTTCTAACTTATGGTATGGAAATAGAAGACTTAACAGTATTCCCTGAAAACTCCCTTCTGTCTGATCATTTCTTAACAACATTTACATTTACTCTGATGGACTACCCAGCAGTGGGGAATAAGTTTCATTACACTAGAAGTCTTTCAGAAAGCGCTGTAACTAGGTTTAAGGATATGATTCCTTCTTTATGTTCTCTAATGCCATATACCAACACAGTGCAGAGTAGCTACCTAAACTCTGTAAGTGAGATAGAGTATCTCGTCAATAGTTTTACATCCTCATTGAAGACAACTTTGGATGCTGTAGCTCCTCTAAAAAAGAGAGCTTTAAATCAGAAGTGCCTGACTCCGTGGTATAACTCACAAACTCGTAGCTTAAAGCAGATAACCCGTAAGTTGGAAAGGAAATGGCGTCTCACTAATTTAGAAGATCTTCACTTAGCCTGGAAAAAGAGTCTGTTGCTCTATAAAAAAGCCCTCCGTAAAGCTAGGACATCTTTCTACTCATCACTAATTGAAGAAAATAAGAACAACCCCAGGTTTCTTTTCAGCACTGTAGCCAGGCTGACAAAGAGTCAGAGCTCTATTGAGCTGAGTATTCCATTAACTTTAACTAGTAATGACTTCATGACTTTCTTTGCTAACAAAATTTTAACTACTAGAGAAAAAATTACTCATAACCATCCCAAAGACGTATCGTTATCTTTGGCTGCTTTCAGTGATGCCGGTATTTGGTTAGACTCTTTCTCTCCGATTGTTCTGTCTGAGTTATTTTCATTAGTTACTTCATCCAAACCATCAACATGTTTATTAGACCCCATTCCTACCAGGCTGCTCAAGGAAGCCCTACCATTATTTAATGCTTCGATCTTAAATATGATCAATCTATCTTTGTTAGTTGGCTATGTACCACAGGCTTTTAAGGTGGCAGTAATTAAACCATTACTTAAAAAGCCATCACTTGACCCAGCTATCTTAGCTAATTATAGGACAATCTGCAACCTTCCTTTTCTCTCAAAAATTCTTGAAAGGGTAGTTGTAAAACAGCTAACTGATCATCTGCAGAGGAATGGTCTATTTGAAGAGTTTCAGTCAGGTTTTAGAATTCATCATAGTACAGAAACAGCATTAGTGAAGGTTACAAATGATCTTCTTATGGCCTCGGACAGTGGACTCATCTCTGTGCTTGTTCTGTTAGACCTCAGTGCTGCTTTTGATACTGTTGACCATAAAATTTTATTACAGAGATTAGAGCATGCCATAGGTATTAAAGGCACTGCGCTGCGGTGGTTTGAATCATATTTGTCTAATAGATTACAATTTGTTCATGTAAATGGGGAATCTTCGTCACAGACTAAAGTTAATTATGGAGTTCCACAAGGTTCTGTGCTAGGACCAATTTTATTCACTTTATACATGCTTCCCTTAGGCAGTATTATTAGACGGTATTGCTTAAATTTTCATTGTTACGCAGATGATACCCAGCTTTATCTATCCATGAAGCCAGAGGACACACACCAATTAGCTAAACTGCAGGATTGTCTTACAGACATAAGGACATGGATGACCTCTAATTTCCTGCTTTTAAACTCAGATAAAACTGAAGTTATTGTACTTGGCCCCACAAATCTTAGAAACATGGTGTCTAACCAGATCCTTACTCTGGATGGCATTACCCTGATCTCTAGTAATACTGTGAGAAATCTTGGAGTCATTTTTGATCAGGATATGTCATTCAAAGCACATATTAAACAAATATGTAGGACTGCTTTTTTGCATTTACGCAATATCTCTAAAATCAGAAAGGTCTTGTCTCAGAGTGATGCTGAAAAACTAATTCATGCATTTATTTCCTCTAGGCTGGACTATTGTAATTCATTATTATCAGGTTGTCCTAAAAGTTCCCTAAAAAGCCTTCAGTTAATTCAAAATGCTGCAGCTAGAGTACTGACGGGGACTAGAAGGAGAGAGCATATCTCACCCATATTGGCCTCTCTTCATTGGCTTCCTGTTAATTCTAGAATAGAATTTAAAATTCTTCTTCTTACTTATAAGGTTTTGAATAATCAGGTCCCATCTTATCTTAGGGACCTCGTAGTACCATATCACCCCAATAGAGCGCTTCGCTCTCAGACTGCAGGCTTACTTGTAGTTTCTAGGGTTTGTAAGAGTAGAATGGGAGGCAGAGCCTTCAGCTTTCAGGCTCCTCTCCTGTGGAACCAGCTCCCAATTCAGATCAGGGAGACAGACACCCTCTCTACTTTTAAGATTAGGCTTAAAACTTTCCTTTTTGCTAAAGCTTATAGTTAGGGCTGGATCAGGTGACCCTGAACCATCCCTTAGTTATGCTGCTATAGACGTAGACTGCTGGGGGGTTCCCATGATGCACTGTTTCTTTCTCTTTTTGCTCTGTATGCACCACTCTGCATTTAATCATTAGTGATCGATCTCTGCTCCCCTCCACAGCATGTCTTTTTCCTGGTTCTCTCCCTCAGCCCCAACCAGTCCCAGCAGAAGACTGCCCCTCCCTGAGCCTGGTTCTGCTGGAGGTTTCTTCCTGTTAAAAGGGAGTTTTTCCTTCCCACTGTAGCCAAGTGCTTGCTCACAGGGGGTCGTTTTGACCGCTGGGGTTTTACATAATTATTGTATGGCCTTGCCTTACAATATAAAGCGCCTTGGGGCAACTGTTTGTTGTGATTTGGCGCTATATAAAAAAATTGATTGATTGATTGATTGATATGTCTTGAACATATTGGTGAGCTCATCCTTTTTGGGAAACTCCATGTTTACACTTCTACATATTGACATTTCAGCTCTTTAGGTCTGTTTTTTCAGGGTTTTGAGCTCAAACAACCAAGGTAATGCTAAATTATAAGAAGATCTTGGGGTTATCAGAGGTAGCTTCATGTAAATGTTTCAGCGGTTTAGTGGCTTGCATCATCACAATTTACTGTTCAGTTAACGGATGAGTTATCAAAGCTAACCTGAAAGTTGGCTATGCTCACCACTGAATGAACTGAATTGAATCGTTATTAGCTTAGTTTTTATGAACAGTCAGAAGACTAACAGTGGTGGATCAAATCAGATGCCTAACAATCTAAAACAAAACACAAGCATAAACATTAACCAAATCAACACGAAAGTGACATTGTCACTCAAGGCAAATCATAATTCACTGTATTAAAAATGTGTCTGTCCGCTGCACGCGCCGTCTTTAACCTTCATTATGGCAGGCGGGTTAACAGATACCCAGATGTGACGGCACCATTGCAAAGGACCGCTTTGACAAATGTTACCTATCAGATGGAAAAGGGTGAGAGATGATTACAACAGAGCCTGGAGGAAGTTTACCGTAAAAACAGAAGTGCGTTTTGAAAGTCAAACGAGATCATCTTAATATCAAGACGATACCTGCAACGATGCAGAATGCATGACTGAAAAGGGCTGCGTCCAAGAACAAAGGACAGTGTGTCTGTGAAATGGCAAACAGACAGCCAAACAAAGGATGCTGCACACCCTCTGGATATTGTATGAGTACACCTTTCTGGTGCCAACTATTTAGGGATTATATGAGCAGCTGTTTGCAAGCTGCAGGGAAAAACTAAGTTTAGCACACACGTCCTTTCATATCATGAATACAAGCGCACACGTACACATACACTTATCCCCAGGGTGCAGTTGTGCCCAGGGCATACAAGGCGGCGTAAAGGTTGTGATCAAGTTCGAGAAAACGTCAATGTTGCATCCAACAGCACAAAGCTCAGGAATAAATTTGCTGCATCATCAGCCAGTGAAAGCGCACCAGACCCAATTAATCACACTCAGGGGCACTTGTTGCCAGCCTGTCTATTAACACTGTGCATGTGAGCTTGTTTTTATGCTGTGGGACATGGTCGCTGACCTTTGGTAGAGCTCACCTAATAACACAAGAGAGATCATGCAAGACAGGATATGTGTTTAAATCCATTGTTCATGGCACTTTTGGCGTCACTCTTTCTGTTTTTTTTTTCTTATCAACTTGGTATGGGCGGGGGTAGATAGAGGTCATCAACAGATGGAGACAACAGGAACGGTAAGAGATGGGAAAGAGGTGTTTAAAGGACACAATCCAGCTACCCATGCACCCCCCAGCCCCATCAACTGCTCATCGATCGGCTCACTTAGGTTGAGAAAGAGAATGAGGTCTTGACCTTCCTCACCACTCTGTGCTGCCACCTCCTCTCTGCTACAAAGTGCTAAGTTTCACCAGCGTGCAGCTACATTGTAATTCAAGCCGAATATACCCAGTAAACTTCCTCATTATTTGCCACTGCTTCATCCTACCCCACTCGCATAATAATGCTGCCTTCAACACCTCTACCATTCTGCACATGTACGATAGAAAAAAAGGAGGACGTAAGCAGAGGAAATTTATGATGATGCTTGATTTTTTGATCATGCACCATATGGGCAGCACAGCAAGAGTCCCAGGAGACAAACTTGGAAAATGCCTCTGCTTCTGCACAGACATTACAAAGGAACAAATGTGAAAGTGAAAAGTAGAATCCAGGGGCTTTGCTGAAAACAGTGACCACTGATAGTTATTCTACAGTAAACATTATTACTTCGCTAATTTTGTCATGTTTCCCAAATCACATCCATAATCCTCCAGATAATAGTGTGAACTTACACACTGGGAAATATAAATGCTGTAAATATTTCTCTTTACCTAAAACCTTTGGTGCTGGTCAAAGGTCAGGTAGCATGCACTGGTGCCACATGTCGTCACATCCACTACACTACAGAACTGATTTAGGTTTTGAGTCACCACCGGTCCATCCACACCTATCAAAAGTAGCCATCTATCTGTAGGCAGCTCCTTACACTGTTTCCAGTTGCTAGGGTCCTCAAGGCACCTAAATATCGAGAAAAGCGTACCAAATGACCAAAGTGTCATATCTGACATTCTCTCACAATACAAGTGGTATGTCTCATCTGAGTATAGTTAGGTAACTGTTGTTTGACAAAGTCAATCCAATGGGACCCAAGGATCCTCTGAAGAGATGCAGTACCAAAGATCCCGTCATCTTAGGTCCTGGGCTGTTATCCAGGGCTCACAAACTGTACAGTACAGATAGTACATTACATTACAGTTAAACAAGAAGCACCTAGACTGTGAAGAAACGGACCATCATTCTCCTGAAAAGTACACGCATCATTAAACATTTCTGTCCATGGTCATCCATGTAAAAAAGTAACCAGGTAGTTGTATTTGGTCACTATTAGGAAGGGATATAATGGTACACCTCCCATATGATGTGGTATGAATTCATTTCAAGGTCATGGTGATGTTCAAATGAATGTTATATGTTCCTATCAGGTTCCCTCATACTTGTACGGAAAAAGTGTCTTGCACAAAATTGCAAATATGGAACTTTATTAAATGGCTGCGACGCTACACGCACTCTGAATGGCTGATTTCCAGTCTGTTACCATGACAATCAGCTCGGAATGCATATCACATTCGTTACAAACCAGGAAGCTAAAAACACGATTAGAAAAACCAAGTCGGACATGAACATACTCCAGTATGTTCATGTCCGACTTGGTTTTTTTTTTACTGGAGTATGTTCATGTCTAAATATCTAAACAACACTGGAAAAAAACATAGATTGAAAGCTTACCAGCTAACGGCCGGGCCATCTGTTAGCAAGTTCTTCACAAAGGTGAAGCAAACAGGTCTGACTACAAGCTGTCAGCACCTTTCATATTCAGGCAATACTGTAGGTTTGCGTGTTTATATATATAGTAGCCACATAATGAACAAATAATTAACCTCACTTGCTCTGTCTGTACGTAAATATCAGACCTCTGTGTTTTACCCTCCGTCCGTACTTACACCTTGGTCTGACATTTTCCTGTAGAGACCTCACGCTCAGTTAATAATTGTTTAATATCACTTGAAATTTTCAACAACTGGCTTGTAGATCTACAGTTTACACATGCTGAAGATTCTGCCCAAAGGTTTTATCTTGTACTTTTGTAAAACACATTAAAAACTAACATGCGAATATGACAAAATAATTCATAGTCGATCTTAGGTTGTCATTTATTTTGTGCGCTGATGCTATCTGGCATAATAACTGGATTGTAGACAGCAGAATGGTTGAATGGTAAGTTCATTATCAGCGTAAATGACAGCTACAAATTGTCTGACATATCTCCCTTCTTATCAGGAGATGCTAGAATGCATGCCATTACCATAAAAACCAGCCAGCAGAGTATTTCTGTCTTTTCTAAATGGCTAGTTAGGCATGAGCTCACAGTCTGTCCATAGTAATATGACATTTATTCCAAGGAAACACTTTTACTCTTAATCAATATTCACATTTCCACATCGTACTCCAATGAGAAAGCAATTGTGCCTATGAGATATGCAACCAAAGATTTTCAATCAGAGGCATCATTTTATCTTCAGCTGGGCCTTGAGAGTAAGTCAGACCTCGTTTCCACCGAGCGGTCCGGTTCAGTACAGCACAGAAAATAAGTCCAGTCGGCTGCTCCCTTGTTTGCACTCTGGGTCGACACAGCAGATCTGAAGTGGATGCTGATTTGGCTCCATTTTTATGCCGGATACCCTTCCTGAGGCAACCCCACATTACACAGAACACTATTTTGTGCATTTCCACATTCAGATTTAGGGATGTGTACTAAAATAACCGACCCGTACAGTACCACTTTTTCGCACCCTTTGCTTGGTTAACTAAAATAATGGAACAGTAACAAAATGGAGGAGCTAATCCACTGCTGACCACTGACTGGCTCATAGCAACACTAGAACGCGTCATCACCCTGTGACAGCTTATGTGCTGCACAGAATCCTGTCAAAAACATACATGGCATATTAAATATCCACACAAGAAAGAATGTCAGTGAAAAGCAGCCAAGCTTGGTCAAACAAGAAGGTGCAGACTTTAGTGGTGATCATTGCGGAGGAACAACAATGCAACGTCCTGCTGCCCATGTCGATACCATGCATGTTGACGCCTACCATGCTCAGCAAACAAAACAAAGAGTACTGATGGCAGTGGAAGCGCAAGCCAGGCCATGCTTAACTGTTCCAGACCATACCATACCGGACTGCTCGGTGGAAATTAGGCTTAAAATATAGCTGAAATAGAAACAGTTTAGGACAAAATTGTGTTTTAGACATATTCAATGATATTATTACATAAGGAGATGCAATCCAATAATGATGTGCATAAAAAAGGAATTCTGTGAATCAATACACCATGAATATCAAAGAAATACTTTCCAGGGTTCCTGTAAGGGTGCCTTCAACAGTATGTAAAAATCTGAGGCATTATAAAGCTAATACCCATAAATGCTTTGCTACATGCATCCATATTATACCTGTAAAATTGCTCTACAATTGTATTGAAATGTCATCATGACACAGCTCCAATTTTAGGTTCTGTACATATAAATGATACAAATACTCAAAAAAACAGGTTAGAGTACTACAGACAGTCTATGCACCATAGTGTTTCTACACATTTACGAGTTCTGTCTCATAATCAACTTTCTTTTGTATTTGTACTTCCGTAAAATAAGTTGAAACAACTGAAATTTTCAAATGTTGATTTCCAAAATAAATAAACAAATCAAACTTTTGCCAATTTTACGTTTTTAAGTTAAATAAGGTAAGAGATATTCCGTTTAAGAACTTGATTGGCTTTACAGTATTAATTCCACAATGAGAATAAACAGCAGTAGGAAATTAATGAAAAATGAATCGATCAGCACGTGTTAATCTAAACCACAGGGTTGTTCAGCCAAATTAATTCTGTTTTAAAGGTAAAAGACAGTTTCTAATGATTAGCAATCTTTATCATGAAACCACAATATTTTCCAGCACATTTGCTTTTAAGATTTTTGCCCAAAACTGCAAGTAGACACTGGATAATTTTTTTAAAGGATACAAAAGAAAGCATAATGCATTTATAATCACTGAAAGAGGAAAATAAGCAAAGGTTACATGAAAAACAGCAGCATGACTTTTCAGCTTTAGTTGCATGGCAGTTCAAAAGGCATACCTTAAAAAAGAGAGAGAGAGAGAGAGAGAGAGAGAGAGAGAGAGAGAGAGAGAGAGAGAGAGAGAGAGAGAGAGAGAATTGATGGCTAAGATTAAAAACAAGCACACAAAAAGAACAAAAATCAGGTAGAATTCAGAACTAGATAGTCAACATGAAAAGACCTTGGGAAAAAATACATATATATAATACATTCATTCCTTTACTATTCCAACCATGTCTCACATTTGAAGGTAATTTAAAAATTTTGGCTCATGTTCACTGATAATGTTGCACAAAACATTATTCACAGAATGCATTGTGCAAAGACAAAAATGCAACTAATGCTAGTTTCATGCAACACCTGAAGTAAGGTCACACTGGTGCTTCTTTAACCAATTAACTGATTATTTTATTAGTATTTAACTGTTTTGATAAGCAGTTACACATTTTATGTCGTTTATTTTTTAAATTTCCAAATTCACTGATTTCAGCTCCATAAATGTGAATATTTTATGGTTTATTTTTGTCAATGACTTTTTATTATTATTATTATTATTTAGGTAATTTTTATCTTTTATAAGTTGGAATTTTCAATTAAAATTCTAAAAATAACCACTAGTTAGACCCCTAATTAAAGAAGAAAGTTGTGAAAGAATTCTTTCATCTGAAGTACAAAGCAGCCTGTCCTACAAATCCATTCCATGTACCACTGTCTTATCTGACCTCTGATCAGTCAAAAATAGTCAGTGGCCTGTCCTGCTGGACACAGATCACTCAAGAGGGCACAATCACCCTCATTTACTTCAGTCCTGCTAACAAGGGATGACAAACAAGATGAGAAAGGAAGTCCTGTAATTACTCATTCACGAATTTTATCTACCCTACAGACTCTCCTATCGAACCGGACAGGACACGGCAAACTGTGACACGTGCCGGAACAGCGCCTGCATTATTTACAGGTTAGTAGATCATTCCTCTGCAAAGACAGGACAGGTGCACCGTCCTTTTTCCTTGAGGGGAAGTGAACAGGTGGAAAATGGACAGTTGGGGGGGGGGCAGAGATTTGTGAGCCTAATGTGGATGGTGTTAATGAGCACATGGGGACGTGTGACATTTGCACACCACGCAAACATTCTGCATCCATACATCTACAGTACTGTTCAGAATAGTAGTGCTACGTGACTAAAAAAATTAATCCAGGTTTTGAGTATATTTCTTATTGTTACATGGGAAACAAGGTACCAGTAGATTCAGTAGATTCTCACAAATCCAACAAGACCAAGCATTCATGATATGCACATGCTTAAGGCTATGAAATTGGGCTATTAGTAAAAAAAAAAAAAGTAGAAAAGGGGGTGTTCACAATAATAGTAGTGTGGCATTCAGTCAGTGAGTTCATCAATTTTGTGGAACAAACAGGTGTGAATCAGGTGTCCCCTATTTAAGGATGAAGCCAGCACCTGTTAAACATGCTTTTTTCTTTGAAAGCCGGAGGAAAATGGGACATTCAAGACATTGTTCAGAAGAACAGCGTAGTTTGATTAAAATGTTGATTGGAGAGGGGAAAACTTATACGCAGGTGAAAAAAAATTATAGGCTGTTCATCTACAATGATCTCCAATGCTTTAAAATGGACAAAAAAAAACACAGACGCGTGGAAGAAAATGGTAAACAACCATCAAAATGGATAGAAGAATAACCAGAATGGCAAAGGCTCACCCACTGATCAGCTCCAGGATGATCAAAGACAGTCTGGAGTTACCTGTAAGTGCTGTGACAGTTAGAAGACGCCTGTGTGAAGCTAATTTATTTGCAAGAATCCCCCGCAAAGTCCCTCTGTTAAATAAAAGACGTGCAGAAGAGGTTACAATTTGCGAAAGAACACATCAACTGGCCTAAAGAGAAATGGAGGAATATTTTGTGGACTGATGAGAGTAAAATTGTTCTTTCTGGGTCCAAGGGCCGCAGACAGTTTGTGAGACAGCCCCCAAACTCTGAATTCAAGCCACAGTTCACAGTGAAGACAGTGAAGCATGGTGGTGGCAAGCATCATGATATGGGCATGTTTCTCCTACTATGGTGTTGGGCCTATATATCACATACCAGGTATCATGGATCAGTTTGGATATGTCAAAATACTTGAAGAGGTCATGTTGCCTTATGCTGAAGAGGACATGCCCTTGAAATGGGTGTTTCAACAAGACATTGACGCAAAGCACACTAGTAAACAAGCAAAATCTTGGTTCCAAACCAACAACATTAACGCCTTGCAGATGTGAAGAAATCATAAAAAACTGTGGTTATACAGCTAAATACTAGTTTAGTGATTCACAGGATTGCTAAAAAAAGCAGTTTAAACATAATAGTTTTGAGTTTTGAGCATCAACAGCAGATGCTATTATTGTGAACACCCCCTTTTCTACTTTTTTTTTACTAATAGCCCAATTTCATAGCCTTAAGAGTGTGCATATCATGAATGCTTGGTCTTGTTGGATTTGTGAGAATCTACTGAATCTACTGGTACCTTGTTTCCCATGTAACAATAAGAAATATACTCAAAACCTGGATTAATATTTTTAGTCACATAGCACTACTATTACAACCCCTGGCAAAAATTATGGAATCACCGGCCTCGGAGGATGTTCATTCAGTTGTTTAATTTTGTAGAAAAAACCAGATCACAGACATGACACAAAACTATAGTAATTTCAAATGGCAACTTTCTAGCTTTAAGAAACACTATAAGAAATCAGGAAAAAAAATTGTGGCAGTCAGTAACAGTTACTTTTTAGACCAAGCAGAGGGAAAAAAAATATGGAATCACTCAATTCTGAGGAAAAAATTATGGAATCATGAAAAACAAAAGAACGCTACAACCCATCACTAGTATTTTGCTGCACCACCTCTGGCTTTTATAACAGCTTGCAGTCTCTGAGGCATGGACTTAATGAGTGACAAACAGTACTCTTCATCAATCTGGCTCCAACTTTCTCTGATTGCTGTTGCCAGATCAGCTTTGCAGGTTGGAGCCTTGTCATGGACCATTTTCTTCAACTTCCACCAAAGATTTTCAATTGGATTAAGATCCGGACTATTTGCAGGCCATGATATTGACCCTATGTGTCTTTTTGCAAGGAATGTTTTCACAGTTTTTGCTATATGGCAAGATGCATTATCATCTTGAAAAATGATTTCATCATCCCCAAGCATCCTTTCAATTGATGGGATAAGAAAAGTGTCCAAAATATCAACGTAAACTTGTGCATTTATTGATGATGTAATGACAGCCATCTCCCCAGTGCCTTTACCTGACATGCAGCCCCATATCATCAATGACTGTGGAAATTTACATGTTCTCTTCAGGCAGTCATCTTTATAAATCTCACTGGAACGGCACCAAACAAAAGTTCCAGCATCATCACCTTGCCCAATGCAGATTCGAGATTCATCACTGAATATGACTTTCATCCAGTCATCCACAGTCCACGATTGCTTTTCCTTAGCCCATTGTAACCTTGTTTTTTTCTGTTTAGGTGTTAATGATGGCTTTCGTTTAGCTTTTCTGCATGTAAATCCCATTTCCTTTAGGCGGTTTTTTACAGTTCGGTCACAGACGTTGACTCCAGTTTCCTCCCATTCTTCCTCATTTGTTTTATTGTGCATTTTCGATTTTTGAGACATATTGCTTTAAGTTTTCTGTCTTGACGCTTTGATGTCTTCCTTGGCCTACCAGTATGTTTACCTTTAACAACCTTCCCATGTTGTTTGTATTTGGTCCAGAGTTTAGACACAGCTGACTGTGAACAACCACCATCTTTTGCAACATTGCGTGATAATTTACCCTCTTTTAAGAGTTTGATAATCCTCTCCTTTGTTTCAATTGACATCTCTCGTGTTGGAGCCATGATTCATGTCAGTCCACTTGGTGCAACAGCTCTCCAAGGTGTGATCACTCCTTTTTAGATGCAGACTAACGAGCAGATCTGATTTGATGCAGGTGTTAGTTTTGGGGATGAAAATTTACAGGGTGATTCCATAATTTATGCCTCAGAGTTGAGTGAGTCCATATTTTTTTCCCTCTGCTTGGTCTAAAAAAGTAACCGTTACTGACTGCAACAATTTTTTTTCTTGATTTCTTATAGTGTTTCTTAAAGCCAGAAAGTTGCCATTTGAAATGACTTTAGTTTTGTGTCATGTGTGTGATCTGCTTTTTTTCTACAAAATTAAACAACTGAATGAACATCCTCCGAGGCTGGTGATTCCATAATTATTGCCAGGGGTTGTATTCTAAACACTACTGTATGTCCTTGTCTCACCCGTTGTCCCTTCATTCACCTAAATCTGGAGACACAGGACACGCTGTTAAAAGCGGCTGCACACACTCAGTGAGCTGCAATTTAATCTACGACCAGAAAAGAGAGACCAAAGTCATTAACGCAACAAAGCACTCAGATCTCTCCTCATGATGATTATGATGAGCATTACTTGCAGTCTGCAGTCAGTGCAACTGACACTGTCGCTTCTTCCAGCAGTGCCCCACTGCAGCGACAGGGACACCACATCTCTTGTTTGGCACTTAGAGAAGGTATAATTTCCAACAGTAGAAAAAAATCGGGGGGGGGGGGATGAGAATGAAGAGAGATTTAAAGAGTAGGAGGGTGGGAGGCGATCAATAAAACTGTTTTAGTGGTCAGTGTCGTTCCACTCAGTCGCCTTTTTTCTCCTCTCAAGAGCCATTTAAATCATTTTCTATCTACTGCTCTCAAAAACTGATAAGCCTCGGGTCAGACTTCAAACGGCTGCGAGAAATGAAGGAGCAGGACAGATGTGTTCACGCTGATGAAGGCGCCACTCGCAGCAGAGTGTGTTTTAGAGTGCGGCGGCTGACCTGCATAGCCAGAGGGTGGACAAAAGGAACAGATGTTCTGTCAGTTATACAATGACAGCAAGATGAAGTGAGGGGAGTCGGGGGCACGTGATGTGAAGGACATGACCACAACACAACGTGACATGAGGGCGATAAAGTAAAACTGACTCTCTTCACCCAAAGAGATCAAATGGATTAATGGGATTATTAACCATCAGATGACAAGGTAAAGCCTCTTAAATAATTCTAAAGTCAGTTTTAAGCAGAAAAGAAGCCGTTTTAAAGAGAAACAAAGCGATAATCGGTTACGCATAGAAATGATGAACGTGCAGTGAAACCAGCAGCTAACAGCTCGTGTAGTTGTAGTACTGTGATCGCTTCCTGTCTTTTATGATGAAATAATGCTGAATTTATGTGGAAATGATTGTGGTACAAAAGCTTCAGATATCTGTCGCTGAGACAGATGATGACTGGAGTGCGGTTTGAAGCAGAGACCAGGTGATAATCAGTGAACCACGGCTGATGACGCATGCGCAGTGAAGGCAGGGCGGACCGATTTTTAGGGGTGACCATTCGGTCTGCGACACCGGTCTTAAGCACAGGTAGCAGCGTACAATGTACGTTTTGTCAAATCTCTGTTGTGGGCATGCCCGGTTAGTTCTGTCTGAGGCCCTTGTCTGTGCGTTATGTCCTCCTCATCTGTTATGTGTGTAGGTCATGTCTGTCTCCTGTGTGGCTTTGTGTCTTGGTGTGTGTGTGTGTGTGTGTGTGTGTGTGTGTGTGTGTGTGTGTGTGTGTGTGTGTGTGTGTGTGTGTGTGAGTGTGTGCGTGCACGCATGCTCCTTGTTGTGTCTGCAACCGTGGGTCTAGTTGTGTGCATGTGTGTGTGTGTGTTCCTTATTGTGTCTGTCTCGGGTATGTGTGCGTGTCGGTGGATGAATTACTTGTTCATGTCTGGTGTGTGTGTGCACTCCTGGTGTTCGTGTCTTCAGTGTCTGTCTCTGTCTGTGCTTGTTGTCATTCATGTGGGTCTCTGTCATGTGTGTGCGTGGATTTGCATCCATGGTATTCGCTCCCCTGCATATGTGTGTATCATTCTGTGTTCCTGCCGGGTCAACACCCCAGTCCTCTGGTCCTTTGTTATTAATGCAGTTCTTTTCTTTATGCATTTCTTAGGACTGTCTTGTGTCCACTGTTCTCATTCTGTCCCAGTTTGAGTTCCTCGTTTATTTCTCTGTGTATAGACTATGACATTAGGTTTGTTATTTGATCTACAGTGGGGAAAATAAGTATTTGACCCCCTGTCAGTTTTGCAGGTTTTCCCACCTACAAAGAATGGAGAGGTCTGTAATTTTTATCGTAGGTACACTTCAACTGTGAGAGACAGAATAAAAAAAAAAAAAAAAAACAAAACAAAAAAAAAAAAATCCAGAAAATCACATTGTATGATTTTTAAATAATTAATTTGCATTTTATTGCATAAAATAAGTATTTGACCCCCTACCAACCAGCAAGAATTCTGGCTATCACAGATCTGTTAATTTTTCTTTAAGAAGCCCTCTTATTCTGCACTCTTTACTTGTATTAATTGCACCTGTTTGAACTTGTTACCTATATAAAAGACACCTGTTCACACAATCAATCACACTCCAACCTCTCCACCACAGCCAAGACCAAAGAGCTGTCTAAGGACACGAGGGACAAAACTGAAGACCTGCACAAGGCTGGGATGGACTACAGGACAACAGGCAAGCAGCTTGGTAGAAGACAACAATTGTTATGATTATTTATTAGAAAGTGGAAGAAACACAAGATGACTGTCAATCTCCCTCGGTCTGGGATTCCATGCAAGATCTCACTTTGTGGGGTAAGGATGATTCTGAGAAAGCTCAGAACTACACAGGAGGACCTGGTCAATGATGTGAAGAGAGCTGGGACCACAGTCACAAAGATTACATTAGTAACATGATGCTGTCATGGTTTAAAATCCTGCAGGGCAGCAAGGTCCCCTTGCTCAAGCCAGCACATGTCCAGGCCTGTTTGAAGTTCACCAGTGACCATCTGGATGATCCAGAGGAGGCATGGGAGAAGGTCATGTGGTCAGATGAGACCAAAATAGAGCTTTTTGGAATCAACTCCACTTACCATGTTTAGAGGATGAAAACAACCCCAAGAAAACCATCCCAACCGTGAAGCATGGGGGTGGAAACATCATACTATGGGGGTGCTCTCATGCAAAGGGGACAGGACGACTGCACCGTATTGAAGGGAGGATGGATGGGGTCATGTATTGCAAGATTTTGGCAAACAACTTCCTTCCCTCAGTAAGAGCACTGAAGATGGGTCATGGCTGGGTCTTCCAACATGACAATGACCCCAAACACGCAGCCAGGGCAACTAAGGAGGGGCTCTGTAAGAAGTATTTCAAGGTCCTGGGGTGGCCTGGCCAGTCTCCAAACCTGAACTCAATAGAAAAGTCTTTGGAGGGAGCTGAAACTCCAAAGATCTGTATGGAGGAGTGGACGAAAATCCCTGTTGCAGTGTGTGAAAACTTGGTCAAGAACTACAGGAAATGTCTGACCTCTGTAATGGCAGACAAATGTTTCTGAACCAATTGTTAAGCTCTGTTTTTCTAGGGGTCAAATACTTATTTTATACAATAAAATGCAAATTAATCATTTAAAAATCATACAATGTGATTTGCTGGATTTTTTTTTAGATTCTGTCTCTCACAGTTGAAGTGTACCTATGATAAAAATTACAAACCTCTCCATTCTTTGTAGGCGGGAAAACCTGCAAAACTGACAGGGGGTCAAATACTTATTTTCCCCACTCTATGTTGAGTGGTTTTCTACATCATGTTGTCTGTTTGTTCCACGTTTATTTTGCAGTTTCGTGTACTTAATGATTTCATTTTATATGACATGATCTGGTTTTATTTTCACCTTGTGATGTCCGTTTTATTTTGTATCTCTGTGTGTTCCTTTATTTTCTCTCGTGTGCTGCCTCTTCCGTTGTCACTGATTTTACACCTGTTGTTTATTAGTTGAGTCTGTATTTAAGCCACACCTTTACATTGGTCACCTGCCGGTCGATTGCCTCTGTCACGCATTTTGTTAGTTTCCACTCTGGTCTTTTGTTGTAAGTACTCTGTGTTTTTTCCCTACTGTGTGTTTTTTGCATTTTGGGAGTCCCAGCACCTCCCACGCAATCTCTGCCCTGCCTCCGCATTTGAACTTGGTTTTTGTATCCTTGCTCCATTACTGTTGCCTTCTAGTTTCCACTGTGGATCGCCCTGTCACTGACTTATTAGATTCTTTGTCACTGAAGATAATCAAAGCACCTTGATTTTTGCCTTCACTTCTGTGTCCTGCTACCTGCATTTGGGGTTCTATTTGCCTTAGTTTAGCCCCAACCATAACAATCTCAGCCACATTGGTTACACAAACCAGTGCATTCGGAGTGCCAGTCCCAAGCCCAGGTAAATGAGCAGGTTTACGTCAGGAGGAGTATCTGGCATAAATGCTGCCAAACCACACGTGTATCAGAAATCAAATTTTGATACCGAATCGGTTGACTGCCTCAGATGATGTTGTCCAACAGGTTGCCGACAGAAATCAGCCTACTGTTGGGCAAAGAAGAGGTTTATCGAGATGAAGGGAAGACAGCTATAAAGAGGATGAAGGACGGAATGGCAGTTAGTCCAGATGACACACCAGCAGAGACATGGAAATGTTTAAGAGAGATGGCAGTGTATTTCAGCTAGTTAAATAAAATCTTGGAAGTGAGAACATGGCTGAGGAGTGGAAATGGAACAAGAGTGATCTGCACAGCTGCAGCAACTACAGAGGCATCAAGTTGATCAGCCACACCATGGTGTTATGGGAAAGGGTAGCGGAAGTTACGCTTCGTAAAGAAGTAAAGATCTGTGTTCAGGTCCTGAACAGGAATAAACCAGTTCAGAAAATGTATGGATGTACTGTATGATTTCTTTAATGTTGATTTTATTATACCTCAAATTTTAACCTGGAGTATTTGGACTATTTTCACTGTCAAATCTGCTCCATCGATGCTGGATGAAAAACTTCATGAATCAAAGATTTTTTTTTTTTCAGTTTTACATTTAATAAATTGATTTAATAAATCCATGACTGTGTTTAATTAAGGCTCGTTAGGCCTTGAACAAGCCTGCATCACAGAAGTCCGCTGCTTCACCCAACTCAATCACAGTTTCATCACATTTCCATGACTGTTCACTTATGTGTTCCTGTAAAAATGACTTTAAAGCCAGTTACGTCATTATAAGAGGCATTTTCACTCAGCTCATGAGAACGGGGGGAATGAAGCTGTGATCATGACAGCTTCAGTGTTGCAGCACTCGACCATGGTGTGGATGCACCAAAATTATAACGATTTTCAAATTCATGAATATTTGGTGTTATTTTTTAGATATTTTTCATCTGCTTTCTTTTGTTAATGGCATCATTAAAGAACATTTGTGGCCTGCCAGCAGTTCTTGTTAGCCTGCCCAGGCGTGTACTATTATATGGGAAAATTTGACTTCTCACAGTGTTGGCATTATACAATCCACATCGTGATGCACTATCACACCGGCGATGACTATGACACAGGTGTGAGAGTTAAGAGTTTTTTGTTGCCATGTGCACAGTAAAGACAGTTACACCACACAATGGAATTCTTACTCTGTTCATTCTGCAAAGAAAATTTGCATGAAGAATGTTCAGATCAGATGATTTTTAAAAAACAAAAACATAAAATACACATTATTAAGCTGAAGAATGTATTATATACACAATTTAAGAATGTACAGTTTAGAGGCTGTGCAGTTTATGCAGTTTGGCAATTTTGTGCAATACTGTGTAGTTTTAGCAGTATTTCCTGCTGTGCAGGAGTCATAAGGTGGATGGACGCATAAATAGTGAACAGAGCTATTATAATAATTGCTCAGAGGATGATGATAATAATAATGATAAGGAGAGGAATGACAGTGAAGTAACAGTCCCTCAGGTGGTGGAGGGGTCAGTGTGTAAGAGAGTTACTGAGAAGCCTAATGGCCTGTGGGTAGAAGCTGTTCACCAGCCTAGTAGTCCCGGACTTCTGACTCTTGTAGCATCTGCCTGATGGTAGGCTAGTAACAGTGAGTGTTGGGGGTGTGTACTGTCCTTGATGAGGTTGTGTGTCCTATGTAGGACTCTGGTTTGGTAAATGTCCTGCAGTGAGGGGAAGGCTGCCCCAGAGATGTACTGTGAAGTCTTAATCACACGTTGGAGAGCCTTCCTGTCTTGGACTGTGCAATTACCGTACCGGACTGTGATGGCAGTGGTGAGGACATGCTCAATCATACACCTGTAGAATATGTTGAAAATTTTGGCTGACAATTTTCTCAGTCTTCTGAGAAAACACAGTCTCTGTTGGGACTTCTTGATGATTTGTCGGGTGTTGTAAGACCAGGTGAGATCTGAGGAATTTGAAGGTTTTCACCCTCTCCACCACTGTCTCATCAATGTATCGTGGTGTGTGGAGCTCTCCACTCCTAGGTTGTGTACCAACAACATCTATGTTTAATGATAATCTGAAGTAATTCTGACCACGGGGAAAGCAGAGAACCAACACCCCTACCCATGCTGCATCTCTTCTCTGTTTGTCTGTGTAAAGAGTCAGTGTGCTTTCTCTGATATAACAGCTCCAGAAACATTAATTAACCATCCAGCTCATGCTATGAGCACAAAATGCAGTGTAATAACACATCTAAATTTTTAAAATGTGCAATTCCATTTTACAGCCCCTTTCAGCTAATTATTCTTGACAGCTCCCGGTGTACCTGCAGTGATCACTACTGGGGAAAATGTTTTATCCCGACTATTACCACACACTTTGAATTCACAATGAGGGTTTGGAATACACTAAATGCAGGCAGTTCTAAAAGCTATGATTACGTGCGCCCATTTCAGTCAAGTCATTTATAACCTATGCGTTTGTGAGGTCTACCATAAGAAAGTTCTACTCTGCTCCGTATCATAATGAAAACACTTCTGCATGGTATTGTTAGATCAAACCAATACCTTCAAAAACTGATGAAAACTGTGCCAGCCAAATTTATGGTTTGAACATGTCGGCATGTAACAGTGGCAAAAAAGGAAAATTGAAAGTTTTGACATTAAATACTTTTAAAAAGCTAACACTACCCCTGATAATATGTATACTGCAGAAAGAAGTCTCGTGTATAGATCGGGAAGAGCACACGGCTTGCCCCATTGCTGTATTAATTTGAAAAACGTCCCATTGGTTTCACATCTTTTGCACTATGGGTGCAACATGTCGCACCTATGTTTCCTTGACATAAGCTGCAAAATTATTAATGCCGCTGATTCAGTAGGCTAGGGACACATTACAGCTGCCCCCTGGTCTCTCTAACATGCAGAGAGAAGCCCTGCCAGGCCAGCAATATTTTGCTAATAACAAAAATAAGACAAATATCCATTAATTTCGATGTCAGTATCTTACTGCTGCTCATCTGACTTTTTTGTTTTAAAGACTCTGCAACTAAGTCGTACATCTCCTTGTGAGTAGTGCATTACCCCTTGTGTAATTCTATATCAGAATAATGGTGGACTCTATTAAAGCACAGAAAAATGGCAGGATTTTTTAAATCGTCAACAAAGAATCAAGAAATCCATCAATGCAAATATCAGTCAGACTTGGAATAACCTCTCTGAGAATGAGGCCAGTGCGTTATCTCACCTCAGGGGGAGTGTTTACACAGTGTTGCCAGATTTCGTGGTCTGAAATGAAATTAAGTAAACTTCAGCATTATTTTTTTGTTGGGAGGGTGAAGAAACAGGAACCTCAGAGGGGTAACACAAAGTGAATCATAAAGCAAAATCAGGAGTTACACCATACATACTGCACACACAAGGTCCTGACCGATGACTGTTGTATTATTCCAGCGGAAACCTTCAAGGCAGAAAAAGTTAAGTTGATGTGGAACTGCCAAAACATGCAGTTTGCCAAATGAGACAAACTCCAAAAGCAAGTTAAAACCCATAGTACCGCATGTTCAAATGTCCATTTTTATAACAGAAGTAACCACATTTACAGCCTAGTAAAAAAAACAAAACAAAACAAAAAAGATTTTGGTCTCGACAGCTCGTTCCGCATTCATGACAACTGAATGGTAATTTTGTCAATACAGGTTCTGCGTATTTAGGTTTATGGTCGTCTTAACTGACAGGTAGCATCTGGCCACAAGCGAACGCCTGGTAGGAGGTCAGGAGCTGCTTTCTGTGCATTTTAATGCAAGTATCAGACAATATACCTTGCTGAGTGGTTTTGTTACAACTGACTGCAAACTACATGTTATGGTGCCTTGACACTTGCACAAATTTGATTCCTGCACTGGCACGTAATTTAGCGTGCCAATGAGGAAAGTCATCGTAAACTGTTGTAAAAGGTCTGTAAACTGTGCGCGGCTTCATGCCAGTGCGCAAATAAGATTTTGAAATGTTCAAATTTTATGGCACGTATAATTTCATGCCACTTGCGTGAACTAGCCATGAACATTGCGCAACCTATTCATAAACACTGCGTGTCAATGTATGTCATTCATGCAAGTGTCAAAGTGCGTGCCATCTAATGACACGCATTGGGGGAAGTGATGGTTTTGTGGTTAAACCGTTAGTCTTGAGACCAGAGGATCTTCAAATCCCAGCTTGACCAGAAAATCACTAAGGGCCCTTGGGCAAGGTCTTTAATACCCTAGTTACTCCTGCTGTGTAGTGAGCGCCTTGCATGGCAGCACCCTCACATTGGGGTGAATGTGAGACATTAGTGTGTATAAAGCGCTTTGAGCGTCTGATGCAGATGGAAAAATGCTATATAAATGCAGTCCATTTACCACTGGCAAGATGAACTGCACGGCAGTGCAGAACCAAAATTCGTGCACGTGTCAAGGAGCCTTTAGGGGAAGAATTTGTGCTCCAGTCTGTCTGAACAAGCCCAGACATGCCCCACTGTGCCAGCAAACCAATTTAGAGTAATATATAAAAGGTTAACGGCAAATTCTTATGTTAAATGATGCCAGCATGGGCCAATATTGAAAGTATGCTGGTCGTCACCTGTACTGGCTTTAAAAAAGAAAGAAAGGAAAAGAGCATCATCATGATTGCAAATAAGATATCAGCATTTTAAAAATAATAATTTTTAAGAATTTAACGTAATTTTATTCATAAATAGATTGAAATTGTCAACAGTACCTGTATGGACAATCAGTCCCGTGTGAAGCCATTAATTTATTTCATTTAATTTTACTTATCTATTACTGAAATTACTGCTATTTTGACTAACCCCATTTACAGAATGGTACAATTTTTTGTATTTTTTTTCTATGAAAAAACAATTGCACTGATTATTGATCATTATTGTCATTATTATATTGATATTTCCCCATTTTGTACATCGGCGATATATTTCTGCTCTGCAAGCGATACCATTTCTGCATGCGGCTTAAGCAGAGCTTTAGCAAGATACTTGTTTTCTTGCCTTTTCTTGTTGAACTGTGCCGTCGGTTGCTCCACTTGTTTTTTTTTGGGGTTTTTTTTGAGAAAGGACACTGGCCACCTTCTGAGCAATGAGTTCATTTCTAATTCAGTCATTTTTGTTTGCACCAGGGCAATCTGGTTCTTCTGTTTCTTAGTTACAGCGTTCATTTAAGCACCATGGTCCTTCGTAATTTCCTTCAGCTTTAACATCTCAGTGTGGTTTTTTGCCTGTGTTTAAAAGTCGGTCTTCTTTGTGTGTATTCTAGTCTGTTGGTCCAAAGGAGCAGTGTTAGTAGCCATAGTTCCCTCCAGTTGGATCACACACACACTTCTGTACCACTCTCAGCTCATCCTGATATCTTTGCATCATCGCCTCTTTCTCATGTCTGACTTGAGCCAGTTGCAACTTGTATTTATTTTTTTTTTTTTCGTATTTCTTCATTTTTGTTGTAGTGCTGGCGGCAGTCCATGCACTGATGGACAATCGTACGTGTCTGCCGGCCATCTAACTCTGTGCTTTGACACTTCAATTCCAGTGCTGAGAGGTGTTTGTTCAACAGCTTGAGGGAGTGCCTCGTTTTGTGGGCATCATCACTCTGTCTCATATTTAGCAACTCTCTCTGTAAAGGTGATGCTGCTGCAAAAGATGCCTTCTCAATGGTGGCCACTGTCTTTTCTGCCTTTTTCAACCCTGCTTTCACCTCCATTTCCTTTCCTATCAACCCATCCAGGACTTGTTGTCTTCTCTGCAATCCTATGTTCTGCACTGATGGCAGATATGTCCCCAAGAACAGATTTACATTCATGGCTGAACTCTTGATTTTGAAAAGCACTGGCTTTTTTCAGCTCCTCCCCTTTTTTCTTAATTTTTGCAACTCTCTTCTTGTCCTTGTGCCACTTTTCCATCTATAATAAAGTTTGCCGCCACGAATGTAGTAGGAAAGTTCACTGCAAACATTTTTAATCAAAGGTGTCCTTTGGCTGTCAGCAAAGGTTTGCTGCGTGTGTGTACATGTGCGCGCACACGCAGCAAAGTTTAGTTGGCAGTAAAACTGATCGCTGAGCACGTGCGCCGCATGCGCACGCGTGTGTGCACACACGTAGTGGCTTATTATGAAAACACACAGACACACTGAGCAGCGATTTCCTCATGACAGCACTTTTACACACACACACGCACGTAGGAAAAAAGGACGAGCAAAGGAGAGATTGAATGGGAGTGAGTGACTGCACCGATGGACACATATGGCGTGAGTCCGGTCCCTACGTTGGTTGCTCTTTGATGTCCAGCACAGGGAGAAACACAGCGCTCCATTCTGTTTGCCATCAAGAAATTTGGTCAGTCTGCAGCGCCTTTTAGGGGCATTTGACAGCAGTCTGTGTCATCTACATACATTTTGGATGCAATCTGACAGGTGTGGCAGTCTGTCTGCCTTCTGACATGGCTGACCGCGCCCCTTTTTCTCCCGACTGCGTCAGGTTATGGCAATATTTGCCATGGTGGGCATGGGTCCAGGAAACTGGATGTATGTGTGACGGGGGCTTAAGAGGTTGCAAGCTGACTTGATAGACCTTGATAAAGTTCAAATACAGTTCTTACCCAGGCCTATATGGCTTAGACATTCAAATTTTTGACACAGGTGATGTCTGAATCTTCTTTATCTTCTTTTTATAAATTTGGTGAAATTTAGTCTTTACTTATATATGAAATTTATGAAATTTAACACGTGGTGTTAAACATGGATGCTTAGGATGAAAAAAAAAAAGACAGCAATCCAAAGTCTTGGTAAATTAAAAGACAGCAACTATTCGCGGCGAAGCGGAAAATGAATTTAAGTGCCCTGTGGTGCATTTTGGTGCATTATTTAGACTAAATTTGGACTTGAAACAGCTGTTAAATTTCTCTTGTGATCTCATGCAGTATGGCATGTTGTACCATCCTGTAAGAGTATATACAGAATATAACAACACAATAGTTTACAAATATAGCTAACTCATGCAACAAACTTTATTGATTTAGTTTGTTTTTGATTGGGCTCAAAGACTAGGCAATTAAAATCTCAACATTCAAAGAACTAGTTAACTTCATAATGCTTTCAGACTAGAGACTAGATAATTGCTTTTAGACTAGATAAAGATACATAACATAATACTGATGAGATTCTGCTTAGGATCAGTTCACTTTTGTATGCTATCACAGATGACATTACTATGTATACATACTATTATAGTAAATACATATACAGTCAGCCTATTTGTCTGCTCTGAACACTGATATGGCATCTAATCAGTCATTCTATATCGATTCAGATTCAGATTCAGGAACAAAAGAAATCTGCAGGTTTTCTATCATTTCGACACACTTCGTTAACACCGCTGGGTTTCCCATGTGCCAAAAAGATAGAGTGAAAATAAATAAACATGAGATTCCTCTTGTGATAGCCTACAGCATGACGGGGGGGGGGGGGGGGGGGGGGGGGGGGGGGGGGGGATGTGTACTACAATAAATGTTTCTTCTCAATGCTCAATACATATTGTTTTGGATTGGACGGGGAGAAATAAAAAGTTGTAGTACTGTAGTGGAAACAAAGGGAGTCCAAATTGGCTCTAAAATGAGCAACAAAAACAATTATACCTGACGGCATCGCCATGAGGAATTACGCAGGCTTGGGGATAGACTAGCTTGTTACTCCCGGTACTTTAACATAATATTTCACGACAAAAAATAAAATTAATTCTGCTAAATTATCTCCTATAACTTCATCTGAACATTAAATCATTAACATACATGTGTTTGTGACGAATTGCGAAGTTAAAAGCGAATCGAACGATGAACTAGTAAATGGGTAGAAATTTTGATGAAGACAGATTTGGCGTGGGAAGCTGAGAAAGATGCCTGGGACATCGAGACATACCGCACTATGCCTTGTCTCACACCACTAATGTAAGCATAAAGAGAATCTGCGGTGGTAGAGTCGCCGCGGGGGGTGGGGGGGGGGGGGGGTTCCTGGATCCTTAAACTCTGGACATAATAAACTCTACATGGTGGATCCTTGATCTCTGGACATAAACAGAAATAAAATCTGTTAGTTTTTGTCAAAAGCATTTCCTTTCAGACATTATTATTGGCATGAATGTCTTTCCATACCTATGAGCTGAGCTCTAGAGCTCGCTGCGCTGCAGGTCAGGTTTATAAAAGAATGCAAGACGTCTCATTTTGGGAGGAATAAACGTTCTAGTCGATTGTAGTTTATTGTGTATATTGCAACGTTTGTAAGACGTGTCATTTTATTTAAAGTGGCGATTCGCTTTGAAGTTATTAATTCTGAGTGGACTCTGTCGCAGAGAGATAGAGTCAGAGAGCCGCGCAGCGTTTGAAGCTCGTTTCTCGACTGCAACAAGACAAGAGTCCCAGTTAATGACTTTAATCCACACAAAAATGACTCATGATATTTTAATGGCTTTCAGATGGGTTAAGAAGCGGACTTACCGCTTCTGAAGAGCAGCGAATCAAAGAGCCACAAGCCATTGTGGCTTCAAACTGGAGTCGCACTGCAGAAACGGTTGATTACAGATGCTGTATTGAAAATCGTAACAGTCCAAAATTATAGCGTAACAGGCCGTAAAGCAAGTTTGCGCTAGCTAGAACCTTGAACACACCACTATTTTATAATAAATTTCTCAGCGATTTGGAGTTTTTCCACTAAAATACCATTTCACGGATCTGAGGAAATAAAAATTAATGTTTTGCTAGTTCTTTTAGATGGCGAGATTTTGGAAAAAGACAAAAATCCGTCCAAAGACGGCGAATAAGCATCCATGTGTTAAATGTCATGTTATAAATTTGCTACCAGAATATTTGGCAACTTTTCCATTGCAAATGAAACTGACCCATTACATTTCCACAGAATGCGGCCCATGTGTCATTGGCTTCTTTTCCCTTGGGTAATTGTATGTATGTAATTGTATGCACCTTCAAAAAAACAAAACAAAAAAGTAAGTCCCTTAGGCTGCTCCCTTGTTCAGGTCACCACAGCAAATCCAAGGTGGACCTGCATGTTGAATTGGTACAGGTTTTATGCCGGATGCCCTTCCTGACACAACTCCACATTACATGGAGAAATGTGGCAGGGGTGGGGCTTGAACCGGAAGCCTTCCGCATTGAAGCCAAGTGCACTAACCACTTCGCCACCACCCCCTGGTTTGAACCAGAAACCTTCCGCACTGAAACCAAGTGCACTAACCACCTGGCCACCACCCCTACCTTCAAGACAAAAACAAATTCTATTAAAACAAGCTAGCAATGCCAAACATAGGCATATTAACAGTCAGTCAGAGTGCAACATCCAAGCAAGGATTACTTCAGTGCATGTTATGAGGTGCTGTATGAGTACCTGCTTACTGTATATTGGACAGAAATCTGTTTTTAATGCAAAGTTCGGGGACTGTTTCACAGTTCAGAAGCCTAATGTAGTTTGTTAAAGAACTTGCTGACTCCAGCATGTTTAAAAAATTCTGACTATGAGTCACAGAGAAGGACACATTATCTGCTATATCATTTGTTTCAGTACTATTGCTAGCTCCCTACAAAGTCCTTGATGAAGTTACATTACACATTTAAAAAAAAACATGACTTTGAATTCAGCAGCGTCATTACACATTTTGCACATGAGGCGGCTTTCCTCTTGTCAGCTGTAGTGAGCTGTGTGTTTTGTTACCGTTTTTGTTTGACAACCAAGGCCTTCCCATACCCCACTGACTCATGGGTCTGAGCTGTACAGAGGCCACTTACTAAACCATGTGGAATGACTTCAGGTGTGTTTCTGAAGTTCATACCCTCAGCATCTGTGTCATTTTGAAACTGTGCCTTGAAAGACAGTATTCACCCAAGCCTACTCTGGACAGATTGACAGAACATTCATAGGCCGAATACATAAAGACAGACAACTATTCACATCTACTGTTACTTTAGTATAGCCCAATTAGCCTAATCTACACGAGTTGTACCCGTAAGAAAAACTGGAATACTTGGAGAAACCAACACAGGCATAAAAAAGGTCCAGGTGGCCGAACCACTACTCCACCAAGCAGCCGATCAGAATATCATCTATTCCAGGCAAATTCAAACAAGATGTGTTAGTGTGAATGATTAACAAACACTCATATTTATCTTCAGAGACTCTCTCTTATCACCAAACATCTGGATCTAGCTTCCTTAGATCTGCCACAATCAATTGAAACACTTCATTTACAGAAGAAAACCAGCAAAATGACAAACTCTATACAAAACAAGAGGCTTCCCTTTGACCAATCTGACAGCATCGGGCAGGGTGTCAACTTGATAAAGGGCAGACATTTCTAAGTGAGATGTCTGAAATCTGTTAAACTGACTCAAGTTCACCTTTAAGAGACTTGCCTGGCATGGAAAACGGTGTTGATTGGACACAGAATCAAATATAGCAGTTGTATTCACATAGGCAGCAGGATTAAATGCCAATCTAATTACTTAGATCTCCATGAAAACAATCTCACTGGAGGTGGAGGAAAACAGGACGGGAAGCACAGTGGTGGAGGAGTGCGCAGTGTTCACGGGAAGCTATTCTGGCACATCAGTAAGGATTTGGGACGACTCTTTGTATCTTTCAGCTTCTAACTCTTGTGTCTGTTGTTAAACCATTTTCATGTCCACAACGGGCATATGGGTTCATAAATCATTTTAACGCAGGCCGGTAAGGAGCCAGCCATGCGCTCAGCATAATCAATTTGCTCAAGAGTATATGGCATCATCTTACAGCTCATCCTTAGCATAACAACAGCGCCAGATCAATACAGCGCTGTAGCGTATGGGCTTGGAATTTAAACAGAACACACAAGCCGTTGTCCTTGTCGGGTTCCTTTCCGCTCATTCTGAACTCTGCTTTTCTTTTATCATCTTGGTAACTTTCTTCCACTGCAGAATATGTTATCTGCTCTCGGCTAACAGAGCGTGTTCAAATGAACTTGAGGATGTAATCATTATTATTACAATGTGCGTGTCAGTGAAGCAGCACGGCGTGAGGAGAATGAAAAGGTGATTGAAATTCATTCAGTATTGTCAGCTTATGCAATATCTGCATCTCAATACCGAAGATGTGGAGAGGAGACGAAATACATTTAAAAAAAATTGAAGCGCCGGCTGGAAAGACAAAGAAAGTCTCGAAAGGAAGAGACATGATGGCGGGGTGGAAAAAGCTCAGCAGGTCAGCAAAATTCAAATGAATTCCGTTTATTTCATAACTGTAAGTGTTATGTCATGATGCATGTTGACACGGAAACCCTGTAATCTCATTTTCCTTGCATGCCTTCTATACGGGCTAATGTGCTGATCAAACTGAGCGATACATGGAAGTGGTTGTGATTAAGATAATAGGCCGGGGAGATCCTCACTGTCAGGCGGCGTTCACATTTGGACCGCACTCATGTCCCCGCAGTAAAGTTTTGCCTTTAGTGGGAAAGTCCTGCGAGTAGTTTAAAACCAGAGCAGCAGCTGATCACCTGTTTGCAAAACTCTGACAATAAATTGGGGGGGAGGGTGGAGAACAGTCTGAGGAACTGGTATTTAAAAAGTAGTGGGAAAGAACCCTTTAATGTACTTTGTTATGAAAATCACATAAATGATGCTGATTACATGATATTATATGGAAATGACAGAACAATAAGGTTGTCTGTCCACACCAATCTGCCGGTGGATGATCTCTCTTTTTCAGCCGGCATACTAATATTTTCCAACATGGTGGCAAACTAGTTGCCATAGTTACAGCAGTAGTCCTTAGTAGGACAGGCAATGTGAAGGGACAGCGAGGACAATCAGAAAATGCACAATCCCACACAAGATAAGGAAACATAAAAGAGGCAGGGTGAGACTGTACAAACAAAAGGGAGGGACAAAGAGGAAGGAGATAAACAGATAAAGACTCACACGTCTTTAAGGAGCAAGGTCACCTCATGGGCTGCTGTCAGGTGAACGGGCTTCTGTCCGACACTCCCTCAGGGGTTGCTGTCAGGTGAACGGGCTTCTGTCCGACACTCCCTCAGGGGTTGCTGTCAGGTGAACGGCTTCTGTCCGACATGCCCTCACCGGTTGCTGTCAGGTGAACGGCTTCTGTCCGACACGCCCTCAGGGGCTGCTGTCAGGTGAATGGCTTCTGTACGACATGCCCTCACGGGTTGCTGTCAGGTGAACGGGCTTCTGTCCGACACGCCCTCACCGGTTGCTGTCAGGTGAACGGCTTCTGTCCGACACGCCCTCAGGGGCTGCTGTCAGGTGAACGGTTTCTGTCCGACACACCCTCACCGGTTGCTGTCAGGTGAACGGGCTTCTGTCCGACACTCCCTCACCAGTTGCTGTCAGGTGAACGGGCTTCTGTCCGACACTCCCTCATGGACTACTGTAAGGTGAGTGGCCTGCTGTCCAAAACTCCCCAGCGGGCTCCTGACAGGTGAACGAGCTGCTGTCCAATGCTCGCTGATGGGCTGCTGTCAGGTGAATGGTCCACTGTCTGACACTCCCTCACGGGTTGCTGTGAGGTGAACAGTCCACTGTCTGATGCTCACTCACAGGCTGCTGCTAGATAGCTGAGGACACTACACTATCTGGCACTGATGACTCGCATATGTGATTATATGTGTGTGTGCTATGAGAAGTAGGTAGTAATGAAAAATTGGCATAGAGTTTCATTGATCTGGGCATTCTCTCATTACATTATCAAGTGGAATGGATTTGATAATGAAGCAGTGAAAGAGCGCTGAGTGGACAGAATGATGCACTAATATTTGAAGTGGTAAATGTGGGACGGGGGTCCAAACTAATAATTTGCACAATGGTTCTGATGTCCATGAGTAATTAGTATTCTTGCTTAACAGCAAGGAGATTGCAGATTTGGTTCCAACAACAAGACACTCACATTAGGTTAATTTCTCAATAAAGACTGATGACAGGATGGCCTGTGCAAAAACAGTAAACCAGTTCAAAAACACATGAAGATGAGGACTAGTGTGGTGCAAAACCACCCTTATCACCCTTATCAGGTCGCAACAAAGCACAACTGGAAATGCACTCTCCCAATGTGAATGAATCACTGCTATGACTTTGCATAATTCTGCAGTATCAGAATGCATACAGCATACACTGATAACTCTTTTATGTGCTTCATAATAAAAGCACCTTATTGTCAAAGCAGGGACGGCCACCATAAAGAGGTTTACTATAAGACAGTATTATTGTCCAAACATCAGAACTAAATTTCAATCCACTGCCAGAAACCTTATAGGATGTTCACCAACTTCACTTTTTTAAATGTTGAAATCCTAGTAGTCAAGACACAGAAACTAGTTAAGTTTTACCAGGGGTCAAAATGTGGTTTGGGTGGCAACTGGGAAATAAATAAATCAAGACCAGTCTGTACATATGCTGAATATGCAGCACCGGGCTCGCTGCAGCCATTTGACAACCAGAGCCCAGAAAAGATGTTGATGTGTAGGTATTCAGTGAAGGCAGACTTAAATGGAAAGATAGTGTAAAATATTTTGTGTATGAATGCAAATGTGCTCAGCACTTCCTAATGAACAGAATTGTAAGCAACACATTGCTTACTTGTTAAACCTGGAAACTGCAAATATCCATGAATGCTTCACAGATATCACTGAGTTTGATAAATTTTGAGTAGAAAGCTGTCAGAGAGGGAATGAAGTAATTCAACAGGAGCAGCAGAGTTCACAAAGTCATTTCTAAATCTTTTTACATTTCAACTGAAATGATCAAAGCAGGTTTTCATTCATGATTTACCATTGAAGGTGCAGATTTGGAAAAAAAAAAACAAAAAAAACAGTCCATGTTAAACTCTTGATCAAACAAGATAAATTAGCGAGTTGCCCATGGGGATCCACGGGCTGTACATTGGGTAGAGTTTATAAAATTTGTAGTTGACATTTTTAAGGGTGGTAATAAATTATGCAAAGCTTGTATAATGAGTTGAAATGGATTGTGAGTCCAGAATGTTTTTAGAACCTTAGACCTTACCAGTTTTTAGAAGAAGAACTTAACCCTTTTATTTCCTGTTAATTATGTAATTTTTTTAACTGACTGTCTTAATGTAATGTAATTATAAATTGTTTAGGTTCTTGTTATCATATATACACTAGTATTATTGTTATTGTTATTATTACTATAATTTTATTTTTACTTCTATTTTCTTTGATTTTTAAATTGCTTAGAATGGAAATAAATGTTTTCACTTTCTTGTGGCACCCATGTATTTTTAATGTATTTACAATTACCTTATGTACTTACATTGATCTTACTAAATAAAATCATGCACGCCCACTTTTAATATATAGATGATTCACTGCCCCCTGTTTGAATGGTTGTGTGAGTCCAGAATGTAATTATCAACATCCATTGTTCTGTGTTGATAGCTAATATCCGTAGCTCCATGTGGAAATGAATTCTGTCCCTCTCGCTGAGTTATAAAACCCAACAGCCATGTAATTACACGAGCTTCTCAAATAATCTGATGTCGGTGGAATTTGACAGTGATGCTTACTGTCAACAAGTTCAAATTCCCGAAAAGTGTAGTTGTTATGTGATGTATTATTCATTAAAATGAGTTAAAGATTTTTAGATTAACCTTTAGCTGTGGATCCATTTACAGAATAAGTGAGCAACTTTTTGTGTTTGACACAATACATACGCCATTCATCCTATGGTGCATTTTCTGTATCACTGTGTTTTTGTACATTGCCCCAGTGTTCAATTTAACCATCAACATGAACAGCTTTGGGGGATCTTTTTTCACATTTAAAAATGACAGTGTTATCCTATTCAGCCAGACATCCATAAGGCACTTCCTTTAAAACATTTATATTTATTTATTTATTTAGATGTATGCATGTCATTGCAGGTTTTCCCACCTTTCACTATTAACTCAAACTGTGTTGCTATAATTGTTCTTTTGCTTATTCACATGGCTGTGATGAGAAAAAATAACAATATTCCATTGACACAACATCTAAGAAATCATATGCTATTTATTTGAGAAAATGGTCATTACACAGAATTATGGAAATGTGCTTAATAACTGCTGAGTTGGTAATTTTACAGACTGGCTGGTAATTCTGCCACTGCAGTCAAGAGGCTTCAAATGTATGGAGACCAGGCTTCTTGGGTAATCATATCCGGATTTTAACTGATTGCTGTTTGTACTCTGCACCGTGCATGTCCTGACTCTGTTCCAGAGTTCTGAGAAAACACAACTCTGTCTCTCTTACAGCACAAAACAATTGTATTCAATCCTCTGACTTTTTGAATACATCATTTATTAATCTGCACCATGCCACAGAAGATGTGCACAGGAGAGGCGCTGACAGGATCATGATCAAACGGTTATCAAAGACTAAATTGGTAACATGTCAGCATAGAAATTCTACAAAACAAAAACTCAAGTCCAGTACATTCAGAAAGTATTCACAGCGCTTCACTTTTTCCACATTTTGTTATGTTACAGCCTCATTCCAAAATTAAGTAATTTTTTTCAAAATTCTACACACAATACCCCATAATGACAATGTGATTTTTTTTTTTTTTGGCAAATTTATAATAAATAAATAAATAAAAACTAATAAATCACATGTACATAGGTATTCACAGCCTTTGCCATGAAGTTCAAAATTGAGCTCAGGTCCATCCAGTTTCCACTGATCATCCCTGAGATGTTCCTACAGCTTATTTGGAGTCCACCTGGGGTAAATTCATTTGATTGGACATGATTTGGAAAGGCACACACCTATCTTCATGTAAGGTCCCACAGCTAACAGTGCATGTCAGAGCACAAACCAAGCATGAAGTCAAATGAATTGTCTGTAGACCTCTGAGATAGGACTGTCTCGAGGCACAAATCTTTTTATATTAGATTTGCAGTCATTGCAGGTTTCGTCCCTTTCACTATTAACTCAAACTGGGCTGCTATAATGTTGCTATGCACAGCCAAATTGTTGCTTTACCCATTCGCATGGCTGTGTTGAGCAAAAAATAACAATATTAGACTGACACAGCATCTAAGAAATCATATGCTATAGTGAAGCATGGTGGTGGCAGCATCATACGTGGGGATGTTTTTCAGCAGCAGGAACTGGGAGGACTAGTCAGGATTGAGCAAAGGATGAATGCAGCAATGTACAGAGAAATCCTGGATGAAAACCTGCTCCAGAGTGCTCTTGACCTCAGACTGGGGCGACGGCTCATCGTCCAGCAGGACAATGACCCTAAGCACACAGCCAAGATATCAAAGGAGTGGCTTTAGGACAACTCTGTGAATGTCCTTGAGTGGCCCAGGCAGCGCCCAAATCTGAAGTCGATTGAACATCTCTGGAGAGACCTGAAAATAGCTGTTCACCGACGCTCACCATCCATCCTGATGAAGCTTGAGAGGTGCTGCAAGAGGAATAGGCAAAGCTACCCAAAGATAGGTGCACCAAGCTTGTGAGATCATATTCAAGAAGACTTGAGGCTGTAATTGCTGCCAAAGGTGCATCAACAAAGTACTGAGCAAAAGGTGTGAATACTTATGTACATGTGATTTCTTAGTTTTTATTTTTAATAAACTTGCCAACATAAAAAAAAAAGATAACTTTTTTCACCTTAACATTGTCATTATGGGGTTCTGTGTGTAGAATTTTGAGAGAAAAAATAATTTACTCAATTTTGGAATAAGGCTGTAATATAAAAAGTGGAAAAAGTGAAGCGCTGTGAATACTTTCCGGATGCACGGTACGTAGGTCAAATGTCTTTCTCAGGTTGACAGGCTTTCAAAAATTATGCCAGTTTTGAAAGGGCTCAAGTGTGTTTGATTGACACACTAGTCAGAAACTACTGCAAGCCAAAAACAACAAATGTGGAGATAATGCTTTGGTAATAATTACGTTCATACAGGCATAAAAGAACTGAACCAAATTGAGAAATATGCTTGATGCAATTTGTACTGAACCAATTAGATTAAGTGCGACACGCTGTTGTACTTTTCTTCTGAAAGAAAAAAACATATACAAACAAATTTTCCAACAAACATCCCACTGAAGGAAGTAAATTGAACTCAGTCTAATTAACAGCCTGTATATCATGATTTATTCCTAACAGCGGCAGTGTTATTGGCCCTGGATTACGACCTGAGTCAAACGGAGGAAAAGTGCTGAGTGTCTGAGTGCAGATAGCCACATTTAAGGCCTCCTTGTCTGTGTGAACAACATCACCTGCACAATAAATCTGCCGCATTTTAAAGTAACACCATGTTTGAAGTTATCCATGTTCCAAAGAGCCTGAGTCCTTCCAGTTATTAATCAGCTGGGATTCGACACGCAACAGACAGCACAATCTTCATCTGAAACTCCAGTGTAATGCTAATAAAGACCCATGCCCACTAGTCTGCCGCATTCTTGCCCATTCTACTCCAATTACATGACATACATGTCACAAAATAAATCAAAAAAGTGTATTAGTGTTGCATCAGATGCTTGTCTTTCAATCAGAGCAAGATGGTGCGCTACTCGGCTCACCGTGACACTACATCATCTTTTACAGTGATTAACAGCTATGTCTGGCCAGACAAACTGCAGGATTTACGAGGCACATGCTGCTGCCATTATGTTCGCCAAAGTCCCCCACCAGCGTGGTTCCAAGCTGTGGTGGGAGCAGATTAAAATTTCTCGACACTTACTGCGGGTGAAGCTGTAATCTGAGTTTTACATAGTCTAACCTCGTAGTTGTATGTGTGTGGGCATGGGATTAAAATAATGGCTGGTGCAGATAAATCCTCCAGAGCCCTTAGGAAAAGTCAAGCACACTTTGAAGAAAAATGATGTGTTGCTGTGTGGCTCAATCCATCACAAATGAAAGCATTTAGCATCCCTATTATGGTCTGCCATTACGACAATGATAATACTATCCAATGAATAAATGCAATATTTTACAATAACAATCAAATGGGCAGACTCTGATCTCATTTTCAGCAATGCAGATGACCCTCACTTCAAATGGGCTTCCCCCAGTACTTATAAATCACAGAAACACAATAGTAGCATAAGCAGCCAAAATCAACCAGATGTAATCAAAACAACAATCTAAAGTAATTTTACATGAGATATAAAGAAGTAAAATAGAGGAATGTAGGTCACGGTACTAGACTGAGCAGTATGTGACAGATGTCAGCACAGGGTCAGCTTGAGGAAGAACAGACCACAATGACATCACTTAAAGAACATGTTGCACCAACCAGAGAATAATATCCAGGTCCACATCATCAAAGAAGTCAACACGCACAGATAGCACGCGATCGCCAGCCAGAGGACAATGCCCCAAGGCAGTTCCACATCAACTCCTCACAAAGTTCCTTCACAATTCTGGCATGTTAGACGTTAGTATAAAATAACGTATTCAGACTGGTTCCAATGTAAGAAATACATCTGCATGTTCAGCCAGCCTGAAAGAACAGCGGCGTGGGGACATTCCACCTACGCGTTCACAGCAGCAGCAAATAGAGTCCTGAGACACACAAAATAGAGTCAGCACACGTTAGGATCCAAAATCTGACAGACTCAAAAAAATTAAGAGTTTCGTAAATACGAGCTATCACTTTCAAATAAAAGATCTGAAGCTTCGTACTGGATGTAGCAGCCTTCGTTTGACTCTGTCTGTCGGCCATCGGGATGTTTCTGCTTTTCCTAAAATGTACATCACATGCCAAGAAATACAGAGTAAGACATTTTCCGGAAATCCACCTGCTAACTTGTTGAGCGAGAGGGATAACTAGCAATAAAATACATCAGTGAACACTAGTTATTACCACATGTGTGCGGATAGACTTACAATCATGAATACTTTGATATTGTTTTTCTAACAGAGATGTTAAATAACATGTGACATGTCCTTTAATGAAGCTAAAGGAGAGACTGTGGCGCCAAAACAGAAAGATTTAAACATTTTAAAAAATGGTTTTCAGACTCAGTGTGATATGATAATCGGTACAGCAAAACTTAATAATGGCTTTTCAAACAAGCAAAAGCTGGTTCTACATCCTAGAAATAAGACTAAGGGGAAAATAAAATAGATGCCGCCTGCATAGCATTCACATTTTAAATGCATTAACCTCGGTATATAATCCATTTGTGCTGATGGTCCAAGTTTCGTGTTTTTACCGAATACTGTTATTACTCACCGATTAATTCAATACACCAAAACGCAGTCATGCTGATTTGTACTTGGCTGGGAAAGACCCTTGGGAATACTGGGAGAGCCACATTTTCCCTGTAAAAACTGGGGTGGCATCAGGAAGGGCATCCAATAGAACATATGCCAAATCCACAATGGAAACACTCCATTTGGTTTAGATGAGGGGGATACCTGAGATTGTTCACAAAAGCACGGGTGGAATTTGCACGTTAAATTCCAGGAATTCAGTCTGATGATGTCAGCATCAGCCCCGTCACCACCCAATCTGTATCCAAAGCTCAATTTATTAGAAGTTCAAGAATCTGAACTCAGACCAGTTCGATATTGTCATTGATATGTTTAGATGTTTACATCCTTCCAGTTGGTGCTAGTTCCATGATAGAAACATTATAAATAGACCAACATGTTCACTATGACTATGTCGGTCAAAAACCTGTCCTATACTTACACATAGGCTCAATCACACGTTACACAGACTTATTATGAAGAGAACCCTGCATAAAGTTTGTGCCAAATCAACATGCAGATCCACATCAGATTTGCTTTGGCCATCGCTAAGCAAAACGAGAACAGCCAAAGGAAGAAAACTAATCAAAACAGAAGAATAGCAACATAAAGCGTTGCATATGCCTGGTGTATGGTTTTATAGTAGAGGTGAAATGAAGTCTGGAAATTAATCACCAATGATTGGTGCTTTATATGGTGTATTTGTATAGAGAAATGTGGAATGACCAGAAATGGTTTCAATCAGACAAGGCGTTCTTTAGTAATTCCACAAAAAATGAAAAGTTTATAGATGGACAGGGTAAAAACTTACTATAATTCACAGGGTGAAAAGTGTTTGCACACTTGCTGAAACAGTTTGTATTCCAACCAGTGGTGGGCACAGATAACCAAATAATTAACTTCGATAACAGATAATCAGATAACTGAAAAGTTATCTTTGATAAACCGACAAAAATGTATCAGAAGTTACAGATAACCATTAACCGATAAATTCCAGTATTGTCTCTGGTACATTTGCAACTACTAATAAACTGAATTTGAGTTATAACACCACGATCGCTTTTGGAAGCATCAAAAGCGATAAAAGACCCAAACAATGAACCCGCACTTCAATGTTTGAACATCCTGCCCCCTGCTGGAATCTCTTGTTTACTACACAGCTTACAGCACAGAAGCAAGCTAAGAGCAGCCACAAAGCCCAGCTCTCTACCAATCACAAGGCTCCAGTCAGGCGGAGGTCTTGGAAAATAAAGTCATGCTGACTTGTGGTTTGGTGTGAATACTGATAGAATAACTCCATTAATGTCAATTCTGTCAACTGTACAAAGTTAAAATATAACATGTATCTTTTAATGTTGAATAATGCACTAATTCTGAGGTTTTGTAACAAACACAGACAGATCACAAAGGATTCTGGGTAAAAGTGCCTCTGCTAAACACTGATTGGTTCAGTCATTCATTATGTAAAAACACGTTAATGTGACGTGTGTCGTGTGTTGGTGTTTACAGATAAATGTGCTTTTGTAAAATATTCCATTTTTTATTTGTAAAAACAGGCATTTTTACGCCCTGGAAGTGTCATCACAAAATGTTTTGCATGTGGAGAGAATGTGCGCATGTTTTATTACTGCCGTGTGCACGTTTTATGATGTAAAATGTGCACTCAATATTTTCTTGACACATAAATGTTGGCTTTACACTGTGCGAGTTTTGCCTCTTTTTCAGATGATTTTCATTCGTGCGAGAATTTTTTGGACCGAGTTTCAGGTTAATCGCACGTCCTGCATCGTGTAGTGTACATGGCGTAACAAGCTGCGTTTAACATCTCACGACCACCTCCTGATTGCCGACTGTATGGTCGAATGAAAATCAAACCTGTTTGATATTATTCTGGTCGGCCGTCGTAAGGGTATCCTGCTGCTGAAGAGCTACAAGCATCCAACCGCTCGCGCTTGTTGTGTGGGCCGCTGAAGAGGAGGTACTGCTGGCCCACCACCACCAGATGGCGCCCGGCTTGGAGTGCGGGCTTCAAGCACAAGAGGGCGCCGGAGCCACTGGGAGTGACAGCTGTCACTCATCCTCAGCACCAGCTGTCACTCATTCATCTCATCACCATCACCATAAAGGCCGGACTGCAACTCCACCTCCTCGCCGAGAAATCAGCTACCATTCAGGTAACTTTCTCTGCTGACTCAAAACATTGAGTTAATCTGAACTTCTTTGCAGCCATTTTCCTGGTGTGTCCTTATCTGTGGGATTGGCATTTGGTGTGATCTGCGACGTCTTCGCCTCACACCCCAAACCAGATAAGTGGTGAAACAGGAGCTGCACGAGTGTGTGATTGGAGGTGGAGGTGCTCCCTCCTAACTAAACACTGACTGGGATTACTGAGTGTGCGAACTCACACTCATCAGGACTGTCTCTGTTTCTGCCAGCAGTACCGGGTCTGACTGCTGAAGACAGCGGCCACCTGGGGCGCAGGGCTTGACGGCTCCGGTGTTCTTCAGCTCCGTTGGTGGTGGAAGCTGTGTGGGGATCCGGCTCTTCTCTCGCCAGGCGTCTTCTATCGTCGAGCCTGCCCACACGTCACCTGGTGTATGATTGACAGTCCACCATATTGTTATTGTCTGTACGTCGTCGTGCGATTCACAACATTAAATTGTTACTTTTGGCTTATCCATTGTCCGTTCATTAACGCCCCCTGTGGGTCCGTGTCACGACACTTTCACAACAGCACTGTGCATGTGTAAACACCGCAGAGCTGTCTTGTAATTTTTTTTTGTCGTTTTGTTTTTAAACTTTGATGTCTCCCATCGAGACTTTTTGTACATTAAGTTTGAAAAAACTTAACTTGTGATTAAAAATATCATACAGTGTCTGCTCAGCTTCAGGACGAATACTGCCATGAACTGCCATGAACACTACTGGCCAGTAGATGGCAGGAGAGGCCTTGAAAACTTGCCAAAACAAAATTCCAGATAATCCGTGCTGCTACATTTAAGATGTGGAATTTAACAAACGCAAATACAATAATGTCTATAAACCCAGAGAATTATTCATGAGAGTTTTAGGCACTAGAGTTTAATGCCGTTGTCCGTGGAGCCTGAACAGTGTGTCTGAAATGCATTTGTCCTGCTGTGAATGTACTGAGATTACCCTATCCTACCCATTATGCACTGCTGGGCACAGCATGTGCTCACTAAAACCTTAAAAATTAGCACATTACTTTAAAACTAAAACATATATCTGATATTTTTACTTTATAAAACTTCAGACATGACAGTAATATTATAACTTATCCAAAATTAGTTTGGTTAAAATTTGAACCATAAGTTAAAAATGTATGCCTCTGGATGACTTGGGTGATATTGCCAGAGTATCAGTATGGTGTTAAAGGAAATTATTTTTTATTTTTTTTTGTGACCAGTTCTACTTTGCCTGTAGAGGATAGAGTGGTTTCTCCTGGAAGCAGCTCTCTTCTGTTTGCAGAGGGTGGAACTATACATCTGTTAGGAAACTTTTAACAGGTAGGTGCTCAACTGATTTTAAATTTTAAAAATGTTTGCCGCTGTTTGGCTTTGTTTATTATGTTATTGGTCTAAAAGTTATTGGACAAAAATTTATCAGAAGATACTAGTCTGATAATGTTTTTTAAAGTTATCTAAAAAGATAATCCGATAATAAAAACATTATCTTTGTTAATTATCTGTTATCAGATTATTGGAACTGTGCCCACCACTGATTCCAACAGCATGTGATCTGCAGATCTGAACTCCAGATCCTGGAACAATGTGAACACAAGCCAAGAAACATGGCAATCAAAGACCTTTATGGTGCTGTGAGGCAAGAACCTTGGAAAAAAGATCCAATAAACCTATTAAAATTTAAAAATGATATTGTCCAAAGCTACATGGTGGCGAAGTTTGCTTGAGCCTTCATAGGATTCATGGTGTGTTTTTGTCTCTTTCCTGCAGTGTGGAGCTGGACTTCAAGCAGCAGGAGGACAAGCTGCAGCCACTTATGAAAAGGCTTTGTCCTGCAGAGGACTCCCATTTCACAGCCCTGCCTTACCCGCAGGAAGCCTTCACCTCCACCCCAAAACGCAAGTCTAAAGCTGAGTCCAAGAAGCACGGCCGTTGGAAATTTTGGTTCCTGTGAAAACAAAAGGACCATCCCCCTCCACAACCCTTGCATAGGAGATCTTCATTTGTGTTCTAATTCTTATTCCGTCTCCTTTTCTCTTCTCAAACACAGCATCCTGGCTATTAGTAGACCTGGTAACCAGCTGTAACGCAGACCTCGGGATACCGATCCCCTACTCAGAGATGTATGACGGAAAGCAAGTGTAGATTCTGTGGAAATCTCAAAATGTCATGCTTACCAAAAATGGATTTTGAGTTATTCTGAACTAATTTCTTCAAACAAGGTGTGAAATTACACCAGGAAATGGAGATCAGCAAGGTGAGAAGACGAATTTAATTTCCCTCTAATCTACAGCATTTGCATATATTTTCTAGCTAAAGCCTATGAGGTCCTCTTCTATGATCACGATTCATTATCTGTCGAATTTCTATTCACCATTTGGGAATTTCTTCCAAACCTCCAGGAGAGGTTGGCAATTCAACCACGATACTCTAAAGGTCGACAACAACTGCATATCACCATAATGGAAAGCACAAATAACACTGTTCAGGATACATTCTCTCAGAATTATTAACTATTTTGAAGACTGTCTAGTAGATGTAGATCATGGATTAACTATGATAGAAGAAAGAACACCTGAAGCAGACCGGCCGACGTACTATGGAATTCTATACTGACTTTCTATTCATCATCAAAATGTCTCCTTGATTCAACTGGCTTTGAAGCAAAGAATGAATAAATCACACCTATTTCATATTCACCTTTGCAAAGTTAGGCGTCAATGTACTTTTTCTATATAAATCTATATAAACGTTCACTTTAAGGTTTAGTGTAATATACATGAATTATTTCTTTCACGTCTAACTAAACTCATGGTACAATAAAATGATATCAACAAAAACAATAAATAAAAAATCCCAGAATTTTATCAACCAACTAAAATGCATTGGACTGAGAATGCAATTTGGTTCCATAAGTTTGGTACCATTGCACACTGTACCCACACCCACACCCACACACAAAACAAATCTACTGCGCTGTAAGCTGTCTGCAGGCATGAAGCGCTGTTAGGAGGAAGTTAGAATGAAAAGCTCGACTAATTTCTGACGTCTTTTTCGCTGCACTAAGGAAGTACACAGTCTTTTTTTTTTTGAAGTACACAAAGTTGGTGCACGGCATCGTGGATGACATCGTCGTCAGAATTTTTTGGACTCATATTTAAAGTTTCACCTCGTTGAATACAACCCCTGGCAAAAATTATGGAATCATCACCGGCCTCAGAGGATGTTCATTCAGTTGTTTAATTTGTAGAAAAAAAGCAGATCACAGACATGACACAAAACTAAAGTCATTTCAAATGGCAACTTTCTGGCTTTAAGAAACACTATAAGAAATCAAGAAAAAAGATTGTGGCAGTCAGTAACAGTTACTTTTTTAGACCAAGCAGAGGAAAAAAATATGGAATTACTCAATTCTGAGGAAAAAATTATGGAATCACCCTGTAAATTTTCATCCCCCAAATTAACACCTGCATCAAATTAGATCTGCTCATTGACATTGACCTATGCCATGACATTGACCCTATGTGTCTTTTTGCAAGGAATTTTTGCAGTTTTTGCTCTAAGGCAAGATGCATTATCATCTTGAAAAATGATTTCATCATCCCCAAACATCCTTTCAATTGTCCAAAATATCAACATAAACTTGTGCATTTATTGATGATGTAATGACAGCCATCTCCCCAGTGCCTTTACCTGACATGCAGCCCCATATCATCAATGACTGTGGAAATTTACATGTTCTCTTCAGGCAGTCATCTTTATAAATCTCATTGGAAAGGCACCAAACAAAAGTTCCAGCATCATCACCTTGCCCAATGCAGATCCGAGATTCATCACTGAATATGACTTTCATCCAGTCATCCACAGTCCACGATTGCTTTTCCTTAGCCCACTGTAACCTTGTTTTTTCTGTTTAGGTGTTAATGATGCCTTTCGTTTAGCTTTCTGTATGTAAATCCCATTTCCTTTAGGCGGTTTCTTACAGTTCGGTCACAGACGTTGACTCCAGTTTCCTCCCATTCATTCCTCATTTGTTTTGTTGTACATTTTTCGATTTTGAGACATATTGCTTTAAGTTTTCTGTCTTGACGCTTTGATGTCTTCCTTGGTCTACCAGTATGTTTGCCTTTAACAACCTTCCCATGTTGTTTGTATTTGGTCCAGAGTTTAGACAAAGCTGACTGTGAACAACCAACATCTTTTGCAACATTGCGTGATGATTTACTCTCTTTTAAGAGTTTGATAATCCTCTCCTTTGTTTCAATTGACATCTCTCGTGTTGGAGCCATGATTCATGTCAGTCCACTTGGTGCAACAGCTCTCCAAGGTGTGTTCACTCCTTTTTAGATGCAGACTAACGAGCAGATCTGATATGATGCAGGTGTTAGTTTTGGGGATGAAAATTTACAGGGTGATTCCATAATTTTTTCTTAGAATTGAGTGATTCCATCTTTTTTTCGTCTGCTTGGTCTAAAAAAGTAACCGTTACTGACTGCCACAATCTTTTTTCTTGATTTCTTATAGTGTATCTTAAAGCCAGAAAGTTGCCATTTGAAATGACTTTAGTTTTGTGTCATGTCTGTGATCTGCTTTTTTTCTACAAAATTAAACAACTGAATGAACATCCTCCGAGGCCGGTGATTCCATAATTTTTGCCAGGGGTTGTAGTATGTTCCAGCTTTCACCTAATGAAATATTAGTACCATTAAACTCATAAACATTCATTATTTTGATATATATATTGCCGTCGTTAAGTGTGACTTTCACTTGTGCAATGCCATGGGGCTAAAAACTAAACCCCAAAAACATGCTCTGGTGCATGTGTTGAGTATGTATTGCAAAAGGCTTGGGATATGTGTTACAAAATTGCCAGTGGTTCCACAAAGGAAGGAATTAAATCATCATAGAAATCTGATGAGGTTTCAAGTTATGGGGAGGAAAAAAGATAAGCTTGTAGTTTTCAAGTAAATGAAACCCTCAGATTGGCAAAATGAAAAAGCATAGCCATCTGGCAGTAATAAAATGAAAAGGCAGATATTGCATGCATGTCTTCTCCCTCTTGCACATCACTGCATTTTGAGCTCAATCATATAGAAACTCAGCTGCTCCACATTTTTCAACACAGGTTATCTAAAACACTTCCGCTGCTGTTTAAATGTAGTATTCCATACGATAATGGCAGGGATCCTTAATAACAATCATTAAGCAATTGGACAAATTAGATTTCAGTGCTTCCATCTTAGGTTAGACCAGGGGTGGGCAATCATGTGCCATAAAGGGCCGAGACACTGCAGGTTTTCCATGCAACCAATCGCCTCAGCAGGTGATTTCATTAAAGATCAGGTGTTTCAGCAGGTGATTTCATTGACAACCAGGTGTTTATGTTCAGAGCAGAAGCTCATCAGCAACCCACCTGCTGAGGTGATTGGTTACTCGGAAAACCTGCAGTGTCTCGGCCCTCGACGCCCACCCCTGGGTTAGACTAATCCTCAGGCGGGGTTTTTTTAAGCACTTCATTAACATAATTAACAGAGTACCTTTCTTCTTTTTTTTCAGGAATCATGGTGAGCAAGGAAGGTGGCAAATGCATGCTCACCAACTCAGAGTCTGACTCGGAGGCGGCACCTTTACCCTCCGCCTCGCTAGCACTGGAGGTAAACTATTCCCTGGAAGCTAGTCGGCAGGTGAGGAAGCGAAACAAAGCCCTGCAAGTACGTTTCAAGGATATCTGTGAGGCGCAGAATGAGCAACGGGAGGCGGAGCTGCAGGCAGCAGGAAAGGCTGGCAAGCCCATCTCATACAAAGTGGCATATCGCAAGTACATGACCGTCCCTGCTCGCCGATCCATCCCAAATGTCACAAAGAGCACGGGGTCCAGACGTCACCTGACCTGAAGAAACACTACCAGACCTTTCCATTTGAGCGCAAGAAAGGCCACACCTTTAAACATGTGGCAACTGTGGAAACTTACAAAGGTCAGAATAATGGCTTTGTCATGGAAGTGAAGCAGTCCAAGGATGCGCAGGGCGGAGAGGAGGATGAGGGAGCCTGCAGGGGGAGTGGAGTCCGGCGGATCAGGGCTCTCTATACTAATGAATGCATAGCCACAGTGGAGCAGCACACTGCACCCGATGGCCTGTGCTCTGACACTCTGCTGCTCACTTGCTCTGCGGACACAGACTGCCTTGCAGACACAGGGAAAGCCGAGCCGGAGCACAGGCCGAGTACCAGCTCTGCAGTGTCCCGTCCAAAGCCAGGACCGGATTACAATACGGGGAGGTCGACACAGACCACTCGGCTAAGAGGCAGCTCCTGAATCTGGAGGAGGGCTCGTCCCAAACCCTGCCGGACAGGGCCTCCAAGGTTACAGGCCCCATTGCTTGGAACTCACTCACGCAGGTGGAGTGCCTGGACAGTCCGTCTGTGCGGAGCAAGCGGAAGAAAGGCCTGCAGCTGAACGGGCTGCAGAGTGACACCCTACCACGATCCGGCGGGGGCTGCACAACGCAGGCACAGTGCCACACAGGACAGTTATCTGCCCAGTCTCCGCGGGGCATGGAGGAGCTTCTGTCACCCTTCAGGGGCGGCAATGCTCAGTGGGCACCACCTGACGCGACGCAGGAAGCCTGCAAGCAAATAGTGCCTATGCATCAGGATGGGGATGTTAAAGCACAGCTCCAGGCCATGGAAAACTTAATCAGCTCCAGTCAAGAGACCATCAAGGTGTTGCTGGGAGTCATACAGGAACTGGAAAAGGGGGAGGCGCACAGAGAAGGGTAAGTCGCTCTATTTTGATCTCTGCTTAAAAAAAAAAAAAAAAATCAACTGCACATTGATAGCAATGAACTGTAACAGCGCAAAAATGTTGCATTGCCCTAATATGCAAAAACAAACATCAGAGACAACATGAGCAGGACAAGTGACATCTTGATGGTTGCATGTGTTTAGTCCAAAAAGGTTGCACGTGACAGCGGCTCGACTGAGCATAAATTGTTGAAAACACTGTTCAAAAAACATGCCAGCATGTGGATACAGGATGAAGTCAATAACACCTGCATGTGTTGCGCAGTAGTGTTTTGTGCAGATCTGCCATCAGATATCATAGCAGAGCTGCAACAGATGTACTGTAACAATTATGTGGTCTGAGTGGCTTCATGACCCGTGATGTCAAACACTGCCTGCAGATGTGCCCTTTCATCAAAAAGCAAGTGGATATTAAATATCCAGATAGATGTGAGTCCATCCAGCCCGCATGAACAGCACAATAACCAATTACCACGTACATCTCCAAATTAAAAAAGGGATGAACTGAGGTTGATCAAAATTTGTTGAAGCATGAACACATTTAAGTAAGTTTGTTTTGCTTAATGAATATAATATATAATTGCCTGCCATCTGCTGGACATGTCTGGGAATGCTGCAGGGAATAACGTTATCATCACATGCATGGTGGAAATTAGGAGCAGGTCCGGATGAAGTTACATGCAACTTAAAATTAATTTGTCAGATTGTTCTGTTTCTGGTGGCCCCAAGGCCACTGCTGCTTGATTTTAATGGTGCAGTTTATTGTGTCTGAGTAATGACTGATGTTCCTTGTGGACAGCACTTTGAGGTGAGGTGCGTCATGCGTTTAGTGCTATACAAATGAACTGAATAGACAGCATGAATGTTAACAGTATGAGCAAGTTAATTTAGCAATAAATTTAAAATACGAGGGCTGTCCGTAAAGTATAGGTCCTTTTATTTTTTTCAAAAACTATATGGATTTCATTCATATGTTTTTACGTCAGACATGCTTGAACCCTCGTGCGCATGCGTGAGTTTTTCCATGCCTGTCGGTGACGTCATTCGCCTGTGAGCACTCCTTGTGGGAGGAGTCGTCCAGCCCCTCGTCGGAATTCCTTTGTCTGAGAAGTTGCTGAGAGACTGGCGCTTTGTTTGATCAAAATTTTTTCTAAACCTGTGAGACACATCGAAGTGGACATGGTTCGAAAAATTAAGCTGGTTTTCAGTGAAAATTTTAACAGCTGATGAGAGATTTTGAGGTGATTCTGTCGCTTTAAGGACTTTTCACGGCGCGAGACGTCGCGCTGCGCTCTCAGGCAGCGTCATCAGCCTGTTTCAAGCTTAAAACCTCCACATTTCAGGCTCTATTGATCCAGGACGTCGTGAGAGAACAGAGACGTTTCAGAAGAAGTCGGTTTCAGCATTTTATCCGGATATTCCACTGTTAAAGGAGATTTTTTTAATGAAAGACGTGCGGACGGGTCCGCGCGTCGGGACGCAGCCGACGCGGCGCGGCGGCACAGGAAAAACACCTCCGTGTTGATAACCACTTGTTAAAATCCAGTTGGCTTTTGATGGCTTTCAGTGGAGTGAGTATATGAGAAATTGTTTATCAGCTGGACATGTTCCAACTTGTCCTCAAGGCTTCCAACAGAGGTGTTTTTCCTGTGACGGAGCGTCGCGGCGGCTGCGAGACGACGCTGCAATCCGCCCGCACGTCTTTCATTAAAAAATCTCCTTTAACAGTGGAATATCCGGATAAAATGCTGAAACCGACTTCTTCTGAAACTTCTCTGTTCTCTCACAACGTCCTGGATCAACAGAGCCTGAAATGTGGAGGTTTTAAGCTTGAAACAGGCTGGAGGACCTATACTTTACGGACAGACCTCGTATATTCCTAATTAAAAAAAAAAGACAAAATCAATGATTTTGAAAATTAAATATATCAAGGACATCTCCATGTTTTGCCAAACCGGACACGTAACTCTGTTTTTTTTTTTTGTTTTGTTTTTTTTAATCCAGCTGTTTCATCTAGTGTCATGATTATCTTGTGAATCTGAGGCCTTCGAAAAAGCTTTGGTCTGTGAAAAAGCCATTTGCTGTCAAATAGATACAGACTACATACAAAAAGGGCTCCAGATAGCATCTATCCTGCTGAAATAGAGGCTTGTCTGTCCAAACAGTTGAAGCAAACAAAATGGCCAATTTGTTCAACGAATTGCTGGGACTCAGGACTCAGATGCTTATCTGCTTTGACTAGCAATGTGGTCAGGTACATACAGATAAAATCCACAAAACCTCAGTAACCTGGAACCCACAACTTGTAGGAAAAACAAAACAAGACCCTTTGTAGGAATATGACAAAGGCAACTTCCAGTTCAACAAGAATCATGAAAGATAAGGAAGTCACACATGAATTTAAAAGAAGCCCGGCTCCTCACTACACAATGATATATTACAAATGCACATTTTGCCCAGATTGTACAGAAATGCAAGTCTTATAAACCAGGTAAAAACCATCGGCTTTCCAAACATGTATCTTGCTGAGATGAGCCCTAATATGTAGCATTCTGAGCATGTTTAAAAAATCTGCAATGTGGCCTCTGCCATATTTCATGTATGACATCACAGCACGCGTTCCCTAACCCCTTGGTCACATTAGCTGCAAGAAAAGATGCAAAGTGACCAGTTGCCATCCAATTAAGAGTAGACGCTTTGCAGAGACAAGTGGTTGCTAAGCTGCCAGCACTCATTTGTAGCCATCCGGTGGGAGGACATGCTCAAAGACTGTGTGTGAGGAGGAAATGCATGTTTCTGTTGTTGAAACTCCAAATAAGAGCAGCAAAAGAATGTTAGAACAAAACTAAAGCTGTGCTCCTTTAAATTACCTGACACGCATGGTGCTCAGTGTCCACGTAGTGTTGAAGTGACCATAGGGTGCCAAAATAAAAAAATACATACATAAATAAATAAAAAGCACTGTACTCGAATTCTTACAACGATGTATCCATGGTTTGATTAATTTGTGTGCATGAAGTAAATGCTGTAATAATTTGCATCGCACACGTTGCCACTGGAAACAGAGAGGTGTCTCGTGCACCTTTTTTCTTACAAAACAAAATCTACTCTGTGCTCAATAAATGTTTTTCCATGTTTGTTACTGTCCACATAAAAATCTGCTATTAATGTTTCTCACACAGGGTGTTCTTTTATATCTCAAGACTGTGTGCACTTAGCAAGCATGTGCACATGAAGTAATCAAAACTGGGACATAGGTGTATCTTTTGCACACGCAGCAGTGTTTTTTTTTCAGTTCTTTCTCACAACATCAGATACAGATGGTAGAATGTGTAAGCCCTGCTCACGCGCAAACCGTAATGTGTGTGCTTTGTTCAGCAGTCCAACTGAAATACGTTTCTGCATTGTGTTGATACAGTGTGTCGTTACGTTGATAAGGCACGAGCTGCGTCATGGTGAAAATCTGTAACATGCCACACAGCCAAAATATATTCTATGAAATGTGGCAGATGTAGGTTAATAATGTTTTGCAGTATGCAATCAGAATTTTTATTCAAATTTCACAAACACCATGTACTGAGGACATCGCCTCACATTCATTAAAAAGCAAAGTAAACCAAAAGTCCATACAGTGATTCTAAACTGAACAAACAGCCTAACTAAACCTATATTCTTTCATAAACATTCATCTTCTAACTATAGACATATCCAAACCTGGACTTTTAGCAAGCCAAGCACAAACTGTAATGCTGCTTTAGTCACACAACATTAGTTTCATTCTCCCCTTACATAAATGTCAGTGACACAACAAATAGCTGAGCCCACAGGCTATAGGTGAAAAGAGAGAGGTAATTACATTTCATATATAAGTGCTTATATTGTATATAACAACTATTTTCATGGAAAGAGATCCAACACGTGCACATGAATCACAATATGCGCTCATGATGTCACAAACAACTGAAAACGAGGCTTTAAATGGACAAAATCAAAAATACTGGGAGATACAGGACAAGGTGCAAGTTTTGAATACCCTTCAAATGCGATGTTTGATGAACTGTTCTGTTTTTGAGTGGTTCAAAGTGAACTTGAAACTACAAAACATTTGAATCAACAAAGTCAAATGTGCAATTTTCTATTTCGTCTAAAAAAGCTCAGCAATTTTCAAGAGAAAAACTTCAAACACACACATACACACACACACACACACACACATACATACATACTGAGACGTTCCAACATGGCAACAATCCAAAACACAAGGCCAAGTTGACCTGTCATTGGCTACAACACAATAAAGTGAAGGTTCTGGAGTGGTCATCTCAGTCTCCTGACCTCAATATTGTTGAGCCACTCTGAGGAGATCTCAAACATTCAGTTCATGCAAGATAGTCCAGGAATTTACAGGAACTGGAGGTTTTTTTTTTTCCAAGAAGAACTGGCAGCTTTACCATCAGAGAAAATAAAGAGCCTCATCCACAACTACTACAAAAGACTCCAAACTGTCATTGATGTTAAAAACTGGGTTATGGAAATCAGGGTCATTTGGGTAGTTTCTGTTGTCATTATGATTTATCAAGAGTAAACGCAGTTGTTTGACAATAAATGGCTTCATACAACCACTAACCATGACTGAAAAAAAGTTTTGTGTTATCATTCACATTCTCTGAAACATGGCCAAAAAAATAAAAATAAAAAATGAAATTCTACCAGGGTATATAAACTTATGAGCATAACTGTATTCCAAAATGAAGTAAATTAATTTTTCCCCTCAAAATTTTACTCACATCACCCCATAAAGACAACATGAAAAAAGTTAGAAATTTTTGCAAATTTATTCGAAAGAAAACTAAGAAATCACATGTACTTGTATTCACACACTTTGCTCAATACTTTGTTGATGCACCTTTGGTAGCAATTACAGCCTCAGGTCTTCCTTTATATGATGCCACAAGCATGGGGCACCTATTTTGGATCAGTTTTATCCATTCCCCTTTGCAGCACCTCAAGCTCCATCAGGTTGGATGGGGACTGTCGGTGAACAGCCATTTTCAGATCTCTGCAGAGATGTTCAGTCGGATTCAGGTCTGGGCTCTGGCTGGACCACTCAAGGACATTCACAGAGTTGTCCTGAAGCCACTCCATTGATATCTTGACTGTGTGTTAGGGACATTGTCCTGCTGAAAGATGAACCGTCACCCCAGTGTGAGGTCAAGAGCACTCTGGAGCAGGTTTTCATCCAGGATGTCTCTGTACATTGCTGCATCTTCTTCCTCAATCTTGACTAGTCTCCCAGTTCCTGCTGCATAAAAACATCCCCACAGCATGATGCTGCCACCACCATGCTTCATTGTAGGGACGGTGCCCGGTTCCCTCCCAACATGACTCCTGGCATTCACACCAAAGAGTTCAATCTTTGTCTCATCAGACCAGAGAATTTTGTTTCTCATGGTCTGAGAGTCCTTCAGGTGCCTTTTGGTAAACTCCAGGTGGGCTGCCATGTGCCTTTACTAACAAGTGGCTTTCATCTGGCCACTCTATTGCGTGTAGAATTTTGCAGTGGGATACCAATATTGTGTGTGGAATTTTGAGGGAAAAAAAAAAGAATTTAGTCAATTTTGGAATAAGGCTGTAACATAAGAAATGTGGAAAAAGTGAAGTGCTGTGAATACTTTCCAGATGCACTGTATATACAGTATATAGCAATAGGTCTTGCCTGCCCTCACTTTTGCAACTACAATTGTTAATATTTTTCTGTCTTGCTAGAGGTCTTGAAGGTGTAGTTGATCAGGAGACCTCTAGCATTTTGCCACTTTTAAATCAACATTACATTTAAGAGATCCTGTCATCTGGACAAACTAACGGACATCTAGGAGATATCTACAAACTTGGCTTCTTTGCGTGTACTGCGTCATGCACAACAAAAGATTTGCATCGTATCACTGCATTGCAGGAGATGAGCTTAAAGAATCTATGAAGTTTTATTACTGACATGTCATCCATAGAAGTGACAAACGTTTCTTACATCATGAACATACTTCTCTATCAGAGTCAAATAACTCATGTGAAATATTCACATGGGTGTAAACCTGTGCCAAATCCCAGTCTGTACTGGATCTGCTGTGGCAACTCTCAACAAATGGGGGCAGCCCGAAAGACAAAAATAACATGTGTGAACATAAGTTCTGTCAGTTTTGTTCACATCGATACATTTTTCACTGCACTTCTTTTTCTTTGCAAGACATCCCCTCCAGCATCTTTCCCATGAATATCACATTTTGACAATGCAGATTCAGGTGTCTTCACACTCAAAAAATGTAAAAGTCTCAGTGGTGGTGAACATGCATTGATTAACACTAATTAAATTATGCTGCTTTACCTCAGACACTGTGTGCTGCATTATTGCAGCTGTCCCTCTCAAGGATGTGCCAATATACAAATTAACAATACTGTGTCAAAAAACACAATGAATGCTGCTTGTCAAAACTACATGCATGTTGTGCTACTCCATACATACGTTGCCTCTTCACATGCAGCTAGCGGGGCTGCATAGCCACATTCAGTAGTTTGTGCTACTGCTTGTTTGTTTTGGTGATACATTACATGATCACAAAGGCTTAGTCCAAAATCACTGCAACACGTGCTTGTTAAAAAAAAACAAAAAAAAACACATTCCATGTGATTAGCAGGGTAAGTACAGGATTAATCAGTCTGAGTCATTCAGTGAGTGAGTCCATGAGTGGGTGCACAAAATTTCCATACAGCATGTCACTCCATAAAAAAGGAGCAGTGAACCTCCTATTTCGGGCCGTGCTATCATCTTTTAACATGCACAAAGAATATAAATTTAGACAGGCTCATCAAGTTGTTTGTGAAGGCTTTCTTCTCTCATTGCAGCCTCGATGACCACTGAAGCTACTGTGGCTGCAAAAGGACCTTAAGCAGCTTATCTCAAGAATTTATAGTACACAGTCTAAAGTGAAGTAACGTCACAACTTAAGTCATCTTGATTATTGTTGTTGGAATAGTTCCCATCTATTTTAAAACCAAGAATGGCTTGTGCTGAGGATGATACACTGAAGATGATGGAATGTTTTGTTTTGGATACATAACCTACTCAAGTATGACTTAGCACACAGACAAGACCATTTTATTTACAGTATTTGGCATATCTCATAAGTCAATGAGTACACATAAGTGCTTTTGATTAATACTAATGTTTAATATTAACTTAAAACCTAACAATAAAAAAAAACTGCAACACCCCACCTGCACAACTATTCCACACATTAAACTGGACTGTTTTGGAATAAAGAAGAACTTCCACATATTACAAAGAATACAGTCTGTACAATGCAGGGAGTAAATGAATAATTCAATAACAAATGGGTCCATCCCCTGCAATTTGTTAACACAATAGCTCAAAAGTAATGAATTCTGTCACTTTGTAATCTCCAAATTAAAAGACTATACGAGGTCTGTCAATAAAGTATAAGGTCCTTTGCACAATTTCCTGTTTATTTTTTTTATTTATTTTTTCTTAAATTGTGTCGGCAGCATGGTTAGAGGGTCACCCCTTTCAGTTTGGTCTGCTTGAGGTTTCTTCCTCATGTCATCAGAGAGAGTTTTTCCTTACCGCTGTCACCTGTGTGCTTGCTCTGGGGGTTGGTAAGGTTAGACCTTACTTGTGTGAAGCACCTTGAGGCAACTTTGTTGTGATTTGGTGCTATATAAATGAAAATAAATTGAAATTGAAACAATAGTTTAGGGTGTTTCCACACTGCCTCTGTTTGGTTTGGACTTAGAGACATATATGTGTGTGTGATGTGTGTGTGTATATATATATATATATATATATATATATATATTATATATATATATATATAGCTCATGGTTTTTCATGGTTTTGTTCGTTTCCAGTGTGAAATGGGCTTTATTCCCTGTCAGCTGCACCGTAAATCATTAAAACATCTGAATGGGTAAAATATGGAATTAAAAGTAGCACCAAATTTAAACTTTTGTCAACAACTCATTTGTGTTGGGATCCCTACCCCTAGCCTGTGTCTGCAATATACGTATAAGGACTGATGCTTCATTTGGGCCAAACATGGTTTTCCCAGTGAGGCGTAATCAAATACCAAATTGCAGGTTACCCGCGAATACTTCTCGGCACATGTTGATGATTCAGACTTTCAGTCAGTTACAGACCATTCTTATGTAGCAGACCAGATTAGCTCCCTGCCACAAGACCATACTCGGATATGGACTTTTGTAGACCAAAGTATAATAGTTAGTCTCTTCGATGTGCCCTTGTTTTGCACTTGGGGTCACCACAGCAAATCTGAGGTGGCTCTGCATGTTGAATTGGCACCATTTTGACACCACATGCTTTTCCTGACGCAACTCCACCTTACATGGAGAAATGTGCCAGGGGTGGCGTTCGAACCGGGAACCTTCCACACTGAAACCAAGTGCACTAACCACTTGGCCGAACACCAAAGTACGAGGGCTGTCAATAAAGTATAGGTCCTTTTTATTTTTTTCAAAAACTATATGAATTTCATTCATATGTTTTTACGTCAGACATGCTTGAACCCTCGTGCGCATGCGTGAGTTTTTCCACGCCTGTCGGTGACGTCATTCGCCTGTGAGCACTCCTTGTGGGAGGAGTCGTCCAGCCCCTCGTCGGAATTCCTTTGTCTGAGAAGTTGCTGAGAGACTGGCGCTTTGTTTGATCAAAATTTTTTCTAAACCTGTGAGACACATCGAAGTGGACACGGTTCGAAAAATTAAGCTGGTTTTCGGTGAAAATTTTAATGGCTGATGAGAGATTTTGAGGTGATACTGTCGCTTCCCACGGTGCGAGACGTCACACAGCCGGCGCGGTGCGGTGGCACAGGAAAAACACCTCCGTGTTGATAACCATTTGTAAAATCCAGGCGGCTTTTGATGGCTTTCAGTGGAGTGAGTATATGAGAAATTGTTTAACAGCTGGACATGTTCCAACTTGTCCTTAAGGCTTCCAACGGAGGTGTTTTCCTGTGGCGGGGCGTCGCGGCGGCTGCGAGCCGACGCTGCAATCCGTCCGCACGTCTTTCATTAAAAAATCTCCTTTAACAGTGGAATATCCGGATAAAATGCTTAAACCGACTTCTTCTGAAACTTCTCTGTCCTCTCACGACGTCCTGGATCAATAGAGCCTGAAATGTGGAGGTTTTCAGCTTGAAACAGGCTGACGACGGCGCCTGAGCGCTGCGCGACGTCTCGCACCATTGGTTAGTCCTTAAAGCGACAGTATCACCTCAAAATCTCTCATCATTAAAATTTTCACAGAAAACCAGCTTAATTTTTCTAACCGTGTCCACTTCGATGTGCCTTACAGGTTTAGAAAAAATTTTGATCAAACAAAGCGCCAGTCTGTCAGCAACTTCTCAGACAAAGGAATTCCGACGAGGGGCTGGACGACTCCTCCCACAAGGAGTGCTCACAGGCGGATGACGTCACCGACAGGCGTGGAAAAACTCACGCATGTGCACGAGGGTTCAAGCATGTCTGACGTAAAAACATATGAATGAAATCCATATAGTTTTTGAAAAAATAAAAAAAAAGGACCTATACTTTATTGACAGCCCTCGTATAATGATGATAAACAGATTAAACATGCCTGGGTTTGTTGCAGTGACTAATCTTACAGGGCCATCCCACTGGGCGCCATTCTACTACGATCCAAACAAGTGCAAAAAACGGGATGAAACTGCTTAATCTGAGTAGCCTCCTAACAGAGCTGTTTTATAAAGTGCAGACCTGGCATCCGGCTGGCTTATAAAGTGCAGACCTGGCAACTCGCCCGAAAACAAAAGAAAGACGCTGTGCCCTTGGCCAGACATAATCAAAACCCAAAACCATTCCTGCTTTGACTTCAAAGTTTTATCCCAATCAAGCACGATCAAACATGTTTCAAACTGAAGTCACAATGAATACCCCATTTAAAGACGTTTGGACATGATTGAAGTCATTGAGACTATGAATACCTCAGGATGAAATTTTTGAAAATTTCAAATCTGGTGATAATGATGGCCTTAACTACTATGTATACCAAGTTTGTTCAAGATTGACAAAGATGGATCGAGAAGTTACGATGATGTTCCAAAACACGCTCCGATTTGCTATTTGGGAATAAACGGGTAAGAACAGTGCTCTGTGACATAGCCCTGTTATCACATGCATTGTGGAGGAGCAGGTGCTACTTTAGGTCATCAACGTAAGTGCAACTGAAGTGACATGTAGCATGTAATAACCATGTTTATCAGCTTCTTTCATTTCCTTTTTTCAATTCTCTGGTGGCTACCAAGGCCATTGCTGCTCATTTTTAATGCATTTAGTGTTTAAATGTGCCAGAGTAATGTTACACTTTGAGTTGACTTATGTTAAGAATTTGGTGCTATACAGTATAAATAAAGCGAATGCAGTGGTGGGGTAATCAACTAACAGCTAACTAGGAAAGCTGACCTTTTCATTTTCAGCTGCCTTTGAAAGTCATTAGATTCCACTACATTTAGCTCTGCAATATCATCTAATTTAAAAACAACAACACAAAAAATTTAATGGGTTAAAAGTTTGAAAAAACTAAAATCATATGTGTTTGTTGAATATAAACTACTGATTCATTTCATTTGTTCCTTTATTTTTATATGTAAAAATATATATGCATATATGCAGCTTCTCTCCCCCTGCCATCCCCTCATTACCCCATCCCCGTAGAGACGGTGCCTGCTCCCAGACTACCAATAACCAGCAAAAATCTATTTAAGCATAAAAATTCAAAAAGAAAAAATAATATAGCACCTTCAACTGCACCACAGACTAAAACAGTTAAATGTGGTCTATTAAACATTAGGTCTCTCTCTTCTAAGTCCCTGTTGGTAAATGATATAATAATTGATCAACATATTGATTTATTCTGCCTTACAGAAACCTGGTTACAGCAGAATGAATATGTTAGTTTAAATGAGTCAACACCCCCGAGTCACACTAACTGTCAGAATGCTCGAAGCACAGGCCGGGGCGGAGGATTAGCAGCAATCTTCCATACCAGCTTATTAATAATCAAAAACCCAGACAGAGCTTTAATTCATTTGAAAGCTTGACTCTTAGTCTTGTCCATCCAAATTGGAAGTCCCAAAAACCAGTTTTATTTGTTATTATCTATTGTCCACCTGGTCGTTACTGTGAGTTTCTCTGTGAATTTTCAGACCTTTTGTCTGACTTAGTGCTTAGCTCAGATAAGATAATTATAGTGGGCGATTTTAACATCCACAGATGCTGAGAATGACAGCATCAAAACTGCATTTAATCTATTATTAGACTCTATTGGCTTTGCTCAAAAAGTAAATGAGTCCACCCACCACTTTAATCATATCTTAGATCTTGTTCTAACTTATGGTATGGAAATAGAAGACTTAACAGTATTCCCTGAAAACTCCCTTCTGTCTGATCATTTCTTAACAACATTTACATTTACTCTGATGGACTACCCAGCAGTGGGGAATAAGTTTCATTACACTAGAAGTCTTTCAGAAAGCGCTGTAACTAGGTTTAAGGATATGATTCCTTCTTTATGTTCTCTAATGCCATATACCAACACAGTGCAGAGTAGCTACCTAAACTCTGTAAGTGAGATAGAGTATCTCGTCAATAGTTTTACATCCTCATTGAAGACAACTTTGGATGCTGTAGCTCCTCTAAAAAAGAGAGCTTTAAATCAGAAGTGCCTGACTCCGTGGTATAACTCACAACTCGTAGCTTAAAGCAGATAACCCGTAAGTTGGAAAGGAAATGGCGTCTCACTAATTTAGAAGATCTTCACTTAGCCTGGAAAAAGAGTCTGTTGCTCTATAAAAAAGCCCTCCGTAAAGCTAGGACATCTTTCTACTCATCACTAATTGAAGAAAATAAGAACAACCCCAGGTTTCTTTTCAGCACTGTAGCCAGGCTGACAAAGAGTCAGAGCTCTATTGAGCTGAGTATTCCATTAACTTTAACTAGTAATGACTTCATGACTTTCTTTGCTAACAAAATTTTAACTACTAGAGAAAAAATTACTCATAACCATCCCAAAGACGTATCGTTATCTTTGGCTGCTTTCAGTGATGCCGGTATTTGGTTAGACTCTTTCTCTCCGATTGTTCTGTCTGAGTTATTTTCATTAGTTACTTCATCCAAACCATCAAATGTTTATTAGACCCCATTCCTACCAGGCTGCTCAAGGAAGCCCTACCATTATTTAATGCTTCGATCTTAAATATGATCAATCTATCTTTGTTAGTTGGCTATGTACCACGGCTTTTAAGGTGGCAGTAATTAAACCATTACTTAAAAAGCCATCACTTGACCCAGCTATCTTAGCTAATTATAGGACAATCTGCAACCTTCCTTTTCTCTCAAAAATTCTTGAAAGGGTAGTTGTAAAACAGCTAACTGATCATCTGCAGAGGAATGGTCTATTTGAAGAGTTTCAGTCAGGTTTTAGAATTCATCATAGTACAGAAACAGCATTAGTGAAGGTTACAAATGATCTTCTTATGGCCTCGGACAGTGGACTCATCTCTGTGCTTGTTCTGTTAGACCTCAGTGCTTTTGATACTGTTGACCATAAAATTTTATTACAGAGATTAGAGCATGCCATAGGTATTAAAGGCACTGCGCTGCGGTGGTTTGAATCATATTTGTCTAATAGATTACAATTTGTTCATGTAATGGGGAATCTTCGTCACAGACTAAAGTTAATTATGGAGTTCCACAAGGTTCTGTGCTAGGACCAATTTTATTCACTTTATACATGCTTCCCTTAGGCAGTATTATTAGACGGTATTGCTTAAATTTTCATTGTTACGCAGATGATACCCAGCTTTATCTATCCATGAAGCCAGAGGACACACACCAATTAGCTAAACTGCAGGATTGTCTTACAGACATAAGGACATGGATGACCTCTAATTTCCTGCTTTTAAACTCAGATAAAACTGAAGTTATTGTACTTGGCCCCACAAATCTTAGAAACATGGTGTCTAACCAGATCCTTACTCTGGATGGCATTACCCTGATCTCTAGTAATACTGTGAGAAATCTTGGAGTCATTTTTGATCAGGATATGTCATTCAAAGCACATATTAAACAAATATGTAGGACTGCTTTTTGCATTTACGCAATATCTCTAAAATCAGAAAGGTCTTGGCTCAGAGTGATGCTGAAAAACTAATTCATGCATTTATTTCCTCTAGGCTGGACTATTGTAATTCATTATTATCAGGTTGTCCTAAAAGTTCCCTAAAAAGCCTTCAGTTAATTCAAAATGCTGCAGCTAGAGTACTGACGGGGACTAGAAGGAGAGAGCATATCTCACCCATATTGGCCTCTTCATTGGCTTCCTGTTAATTCTAGAATAGAATTTAAAATTCTTCTTCACTTATAAGGTTTTGAATAATCAGGTCCCATCTTATCTTGGGACCTCGTAGTACCATATCACCCCAATAGAGCGCTTCGCTCTCAGACTGCAGGCTTACTTGTAGTTTCTAGGGTTTGTAAGAGTAGAATGGGAGGCAGAGCCTTCAGCTTTCAGGCTCCTCTCCTGTGGAACCAGCTCCCAATTCAGATCAGGGAGACAGACACCCTCTCTACTTTTAAGATTAGGCTTAAAACTTTCCTTTTGCTAAAGCTTATAGTTAGGGCTGGATCAGGTGACCCTGAACCATCCCTTAGTTATGCTGCTATAGACGTAGACTGCTGGGGGGTTCCCATGATGCACTGTTTCTTTTCTATTTGCTCTGTATGCACCACTCTGCATTTAATCATTAGTGATCGATCTCTGCTCCCCTCCACAGCATGTCTTTTTCCTGGTTCTCTCCCTCAGCCCCAACCAGTCCCAGCAGAAGACTGCCCCTCCCTGAGCCTGGTTCTGCTGGAGGTTTCTTCCTGTTAAAGGGAGTTTTTCCTTCCCACTGTAGCCAAGTGCTTGCTCACAGGGGGTCGTTTTGACCGCTGGGGTTTTACATAATTATTGTATGGCCTTGCCTTACAATATAAAGCGCCTTGGGGCAACTGTTTGTGTGATTTGGCGCTATATAAAAAAAATTGATTGATTGATGATTGATATGTCTTGAACATATTGGTGAGCTCATCCTTTTTGGGAAACTCCATGTTTACACTTCTACATATTGACATTTCAGCTCTTTAGGTCTGTTTTTCAGGGTTTTGAGCTCAAAAACCAAGGTAATGCTAAATTATAAGAAGATCTTGGGGTTATCAGAGGTAGCTTCATGTAAATGTTTCAGCGGTTTAGTGGCTTGCATCATCACAATTTACTGTTCAGTTAACGGATGAGTTATCAAAGCTAACCTGAAAGTTGGCTATGCTCACCACTGAATGAACTGAATTGAATCGTATTAGCTTAGTTTTATGAACAGTCAGAAGACTAACAGTGGTGGATCAAATCAGATGCCTAACAATCTAAAACAAAACACAAGCATAAACATTAACCAAATCAACACGAAAGTGACATTGTCACTCAAGGCAAATCATAATTCACTGTATTAAAAATGTGTCTGTCCGCTGCACGCGCCGTCTTTAACCTTCATTATGGCAGGGGGTTAACAGATACCCAGATGTGACGGCACCATTGCAAAGGACCGCTTTGACAAATGTTACCTATCAGATGGAAAAGGGTGAGAGATGATTACAACAGAGCCTGGAGGAAGTTTACCGTAAAAACAGAAGTGCGTTTTGAAAGTCAAACGAGATCATCTTAATATCAAGACGATACCTGCAACGATGCAGAATGCATGACTGAAAAGGGCTGCGTCCAAGAACAAAGGACAGTGTGTCTGTGAAATGGCAAACAGACAGCCAAACAAAGGATGCTGCACACCCTCTGGATATTGTATGAGTACACCTTTCTGGTGCCAACTATTTAGGGATTATATGAGCAGCTGTTTGCAAGCTGCGGGAAAAACTAAGTTTAGCACACACGTCCTTTCATATCATGAATACAAGCGCACACGTACACATACACTTATCCCAGGGTGCAGTTGTGCCCAGGGCATACAAGGCGGCGTAAAGGTTGTGATCAAGTTCGAGAAAACGTCAATGTTGCATCCAACAGCACAAAGCTCAGGAATAAATTTGCTGCATCATCAGCCAGTGAAAGCGCACCAGACCCAATTAATCACACTCAGGGGCACTTGTTGCCAGCCTGTCTATTAACACTGTGCAGTGAGCTTGTTTTTATGTGTGGGACATGGTCGCTGACCTTTGGTAGAGCTCACCTAATAACACAAGAGAGATCATGCAAGACAGGATATGTGTTTAAATCCATTGTTCATGGCACTTTTGGCGTCACTCTTTCTGTTTTTTTTTCTTATCAACTTGGTATGGGCGGGGGGTAGATAGAGGTCATCAACAGATGGAGACAACAGGAACGGTAAGAGATGGGAAAGAGGGTTTAAAGGACACAATCCAGCTACCCATGCACCCCCAGCCCCATCAACTGCTCATCGATCGGCTCACTTAGGTTGAAGAGAATGAGGTCTTGACCTTCCTCACCACTCGTGCTGCCACCTCCTCTCTGCTACAAAGTGCTAAGTTTCACCAGCGTGCAGCTACATTGTAATTCAAGCCGAATATACCAGTAAACTTCCTCATTATTTGCCACTGCTTCATCCTACCCCACTCGCATAATAATGCTGCCTTCAACACCTCTACCATTCTGCACATGTACGATAAAAAAAAGGAGGACGTAAGCAGAGGAAATTATGATGATGCTTGATTTTTTGATCATGCACCATATGGGCAGCACAGCAAGAGTCCCAGGAGACAAACTTGGAAAATGCCTCTGCTTCTGCACAGACATTACAAAGGAACAATGTGAAAGTGAAAAGTAGAATCCAGGGGCTTTGCTGAAAACAGTGACCACTGATAGTTATTCTACAGTAAACATTATTACTTCGCTAATTTTGTCATGTTTCCCCAAATCATCCATAATCCTCCAGATAATAGTGTGAACTTACACACTGGGAAATATAAATGCTGTAAATATTTCTCTTTACCTAAAACCTTTGGTGCTGGTCAAAGGTCAGGTAGCATGCACTGGTGCCACATGTCGTCACATCCACTACACTACAGAACTGATTTAGGTTTTGAGTCACCACCGGTCCATCCACACCTATCAAAAGTAGCCATCTATCTGTAGGCAGCTCCTACACTGTTTCCAGTTGCTAGGGTCCTCAAGGCACCTAAATATCGAGAAAAGCGTACCAAATGACCAAAGTGTCATATCTGACATTCTCTCACAATACAAGTGGTATGTCTCATCTGAGTATAGTTAGGTAACTGTTGTTTGACAAAGTCAATCCAATGGGACCCAAGGATCCTCTGAAGAGATGCAGTACCAAAGATCCCGTCATCTTAGGTCCTGGGCTGTTATCCAGGGCTCACAAACTGTACAGTACAGATAGTACATTACATTACAGTTAAACAAGAAGCACCTAGACTGTGAAGAGAAACGGACCATCATTCTCCTGAAAAGTACACGCATCATTAAACTTTCTGTCCATGGTCATCCATGTAAAAAAGTAACCAGGTAGTTGTTTGGTCACTATTAGGAAGGGATATAATGGTACACCTCCCATATGATGTGGTATGAATTCATTTCAAGGTCATGGTGATGTTCAAATGAATGTTATATGTTCCTATCAGGTTCCCTCATACTTGTACGGAAAAAGTGTCTTGCACAAAATTGCAAATATGGAACTTTATTAAATGGCTGCGACGCTACACGCACTCTGAATGGCTGATTTCCAGTCTGTTACCATGACAATCAGCTCGGAATGCATATCACATTCGTTACAAACCAGGAAGCTAAAAACACGATTAGAAAAACCAAGTCGGACATGAACATACTCCAGTATGTTCATGTCCGACTTGGTTTTTTTTTACTGGAGTATGTTCATGTCTAAATATCTAAACAACACTGGAAAAAAACATAGATTGAAAGCTTACCAGCTAACGGCCGGGCCATCTGTTAGCAAGTTCTTCACAAAGGTGAAGCAAACAGGTCTGACTACAAGCTGTCAGCACCTTTCATATTCAGGCAATACTGTAGGTTTGCGTGTTTATATATATAGTAGCCACATAATGAACAAATAATTAACCTCACTTGCTCTGTCTGTACGTAAATATCAGACCTCTGTGTTTTACCCTCCGTCCGTACTTACACCTTGGTCTGACATTTTCCTGTAGAGACCTCACGCTCAGTTAATAATTGTTTAATATCACTTGAAATTTTCAAAACTGGCTTGTAGATCTACAGTTTACACATGCTGAAGATTCTGCCCAAAGGTTTTATCTTGTACTTTTGTAAACACATTAAAAACTAACATGCGAATATGACAAAATAATTCATAGTCGATCTTAGGTTGTCATTTATTTTGTGCGCTGATGCTATCTGGCATAATAACTGGATTGTAGACAGCAGAATGGTTGAATGGTAAGTTCATTATCAGCGTAAATGACAGCTACAAATTGTCTGACATATCTCCTTCTTATCAGGAGATGCTAGAATGCATGCCATTACCATAAAAACCAGCCAGCAGAGTATTTCTGTCTTTTCTAAATGGCTAGTTAGGCATGAGCTCACAGTCTGTCCATAGTAATATGACATTTATTCCAAGGAACACTTTTACTCTTAATCAATATTCACATTTCCACATCGTACTCCAATGAGAAAGCAATTGTGCCTATGAGATATGCAACCAAAGATTTTCAATCAGAGGCATCATTTTATCTTCAGCTGGGCCTTGAGAGTAAGTCAGACCTCGTTTCCACCGAGCGGTCCGGTTCAGTCGCACAGAAAATAAGTCCAGTCGGCTGCTCCCTTGTTTGCACTCTGGGTCGACACAGCAGATCTGAAGTGGATGCTGATTTGGCTCCATTTTTATGCCGGATACCCTTCCTGAGGCAACCCCACATTACACAGAACACTATTTTGTGCATTTCCACATTCAGATTTAGGGATGTGTACTAAAATAACCGCCGTACAGTACCACTTTTTCGCACCCTTTGCTTGGTTAACTAAATAATGGAACAGTAACAAAATGGAGGAGCTAATCCACTGCTGACCACTGACTGGCTCATAGCAACACTAGAACGCGTCATCACCCTGTGACAGCTTATGTGCTGCACAGAATCCTGTCAAAACATACATGGCATATTAAATATCCACACAAGAAAGAATGTCAGTGAAAAGCAGCCAAGCTTGGTCAAACAAGAAGGTGCAGACTTTAGTGGTGATCATTGCGGAGGAACAACAATGCAACGTCCTGCTGCCCATGTCGATACCATGCATGTTGACGCCTACCATGCTCAGCAAACAAACAAAGAGTACTGATGGCAGTGGAAGCGCAAGCCAGGCCATGCTTAACTGTTCCAGACCATACCATACCGGACTGCTCGGTGGAAATTAGGCTTAAAATATAGCTGAAATAGAAACAGTTTAGGACAAAATTGTGTTTTAGATATTCAATGATATTATTACATAAGGGATGCAATCCAATAATGATGTGCATAAAAAAGGAATTCTGTGAATCAATACACCATGAATATCAAAGAAATACTTTCCAGGGTTCCTGTAAGGGTGCCTTCAACAGTATGTAAAATCTGAGGCATTATAAAGCTAATACCCATAAATGCTTTGCTACATGCATCCATATTATACCTGTAAAATTGCTCTACAATTGTATTGAATGTCATCATGACACAGCTCCAATTTAGGTTCTGTACATATAAATGATACAAATACTCAAAAAAACAGGTTAGAGTATACAGACAGTCTATGCACCATAGTGTTTCTACACATTTACGAGTTCTGTCTCATAATCAACTTTCTTTTGTATTTGTACTTCCGTAAAATAAGTTGAAACAACTGAAATTTTCAAATGTTGATTTCCAAAATAAATAAACAAATCAAACTTTTGCCAATTTTACGTTTTTAAGTTAAATAAGGTAAGAGATATTCCGTTTAAGAACTTGATTGGCTTTACAGTATTAATTCCACAATGAGAATAAACAGCAGTAGGAAATAATGAAAAATGAATCGATCAGCACGTGTTAATCTAAACCACAGGGTTGTTCAGCCAATTATTCTGTTTTAAAGGTAAAAGACAGTTTCTAATGATTAGCAATCTTTATCATGAAACCACAATATTTTCCAGCACATTTGCTTTTAAGATTTTGCCCAAAACTGCAAGTAGACACTGGATAATTTTTTTAAAGGATACAAAAGAAACATAAGCTTTTAATCACTGAAAGAGGAAAATAAGCAAAGGTTACATGAAAAACAGCAGCATGACTTTTCAGCTTAGTTGCATGGCAGTTCAAAAGGCATACCTTAAAAAGAGAGAGAGAGAGAGAGAAGAGGGAGAGAGAGAGAAGGAGAGAGAGAGAAGAGGAGAGAGAGAGAGAGCAGAGAGAGAGAGAGATTGATGGCTAAGATTAAAAACAAGCACACAAAAAGAACAAAAATCAGGTAGAATTCAGAACTAGATAGTCAACATGAAAAGACCTTGGGAAAAAATACATATATAATACATTCATTCCTTACTATTCCAACCATGTCTCACATTTGAAGGTAATTTAAAATTTTGGCTCATGTTCACTGATAATGTTGCACAAAACATTATTCACAGAATGCATTGTGCAAAGACAAAAATGCAACTAATGCTAGTTTCATGCAACACCTGAAGTAAGGTCACACTGGTGCTTCTTTAACCAATTAACTGATTATTTTATTAGTATTTAACTGTTTTGATAAGCAGTTACACATTTTATGTCGTTTATTTTTTAAATTTCCAAATTCACTGATTTCAGCTCCATAAATGTGAATATTTTATGGTTTATTTTTGTCAATGACTTTTTATTATTAATTATTATTTAGGTAATTTTTATCTTTTATAAGTTGGAATTTTCAATTAAAATTCTAAAAATAACCACTAGTTAGACCCCTAATTAAAGAAGAAAGTTGTGAAAGAATTCTTTCATCTGAAGTACAAAGCAGCCTGTCCTACAAATCCATTCCATGTACCACTGTCTTATCTGACCTCTGATCAGTCAAAAATAGTCAGTGGCCTGTCCTGCTGGACACAGATCACTCAAGAGGGCACAATCACCCTCATTTACTTCAGTCCTGCTAACAAGGGATGACAAACAAGATGAGAAAGGAAGTCCTGTAATTACTCATTCACGAATTTTATCTACCCTACAGACTCTCCTATCGAACCGGACAGGACACGGCAAACTGTGACACGTGCCGGAACAGCGCCTGCATTATTTACAGGTTAGTAGATCATTCCTCTGCAAAGACAGGACAGGTGCACCGTCCTTTTTCCTTGAGGGGAAGTGAACAGGTGGAAAATGGACAGTTGGGGGGGGGCAGAGATTTGTGAGCCTAATGTGGATGGTGTTAATGAGCACATGGGGACGTGTGACATTTGCACACCACGCAAACATTCTGCATCCATACATCTACAGTACTGTTCAGAATAGTAGTGCTACGTGACTAAAAAAATTAATCCAGGTTTTGAGTATATTTCTTATTGTTACATGGGAAACAAGGTACCAGTAGATTCAGTAGATTCTCACAAATCCAACAAGACCAAGCATTCATGATATGCACATGCTTAAGGCTATGAAATTGGGCTATTAGTAAAAAAAAAAAAGTAGAAAAGGGGGTGTTCACAATAATAGTAGTGTGGCATTCAGTCAGTGAGTTCATCAATTTTGTGGAACAAACAGGTGTGAATCAGGTGTCCCCTATTTAAGGATGAAGCCAGCACCTGTTAAACATGCTTTTTTCTTTGAAAGCCGGAGGAAAATGGGACGTTCAAGACATTGTTCAGAAGAACAGCGTAGTTTGATTAAATATTTGATTGGAGAGGGGAAAACTTATACGCAGGTGAAAAAAAATTATAGGCTGTTCATCTACAATGATCTCCAATGCTTTAAAATGGACAAAAAAAAAACACGACGTGGAAGAAAATGGTAAACAACCATCAAAATGGATAGAAGAATAACCAGAATGGCAAAGGCTCACCCACTGATCAGCTCCAGGATGATCAAAGACAGTCTGGAGTTACCTGTAAGTGCTGTGACAGTTAGAAGACGCCTGTGTGAAGCTAATTATTTGCAAGAATCCCCCGCAAAGTCCCTCTGTTAAAAAAAAGACGTGCAGAAGAGGTTACAATTTGCGAAAGAACACATCAACTGGCCTAAAGAGAAATGGAGGAATATTTTGTGGACTGATGAGAGTAAAATTGTTCTTTCTGGGTCCAAGGGCCGCAGACAGTTTGTGAGACAGCCCCCAAACTCTGAATTCAAGCCACAGTTCACAGTGAAGACAGTGAAGCATGGTGGTGGCAAGCATCATGATATGGGCATGTTTCTCCTACTATGGTGTTGGGCCTATATATCACAACCAGGTATCATGGATCAGTTTGGATATGTCAAAATACTTGAAGAGGTCATGTTGCCTTATGCTGAAGAGGACATGCCCTTGAAATGGGTGTTTCAACAAGACATTGACGCAAAGCACACTAGTAAACAAGCAAAATCTTGGTTCCAAAAACAACATTAACGCCTTGCAGATGTGAAGAAATCATAAAAACTGTGGTTATACAGCTAAATACTAGTTTAGTGACAGGATTGCTAAAAAAAGCAGTTTAAACATAATAGTTTTGAGTTTTGAGCATCAACAGCAGATGCTATTATTGTGAACACCCCCTTTTCTACTTTTTTTTACTAATAGCCCAATTCATAGCCTTAAGAGTGTGCATATCATGAATGCTTGGTCTTGTTGGATTTGTGAGAATCTACTGAATCTACTGGTACCTTGTTTCCCATGTAACAATAAGAAATATACTCAAAACCTGGATTAATATTTTTAGTCACATAGCACTACTATTACAACCCCTGGCAAAAATTATGGAATCACCGGCCTCGGAGGATGTTCATTCAGTTGTTTAATTTTGTAGAAAAAACCAGATCACAGACATGACACACAAACTATAGTAATTTCAAATGGCAACCTTTCTAGCTTTAAGAAACACTATAAGAAATCAGGAAAAAAAATTGTGGCAGTCAGTAACAGTTACTTTTTAGCCAAGCAGAGGGAAAAAAAATATGAATCACTCAATTCCTGAGGAAAAATTATGGAATCATGAAAACAAAAAACGCTACAACCCATCACTAGTATTTTGCTGCACCACCTATGGCTTTTATAACAGCTTGCAGTCTCTGAGGCATGGACTTAATGAGTGACAAACAGTAACTCTTCATCAATCTGGCTCCAACTTCTCTGATTGCCGTTGCCGATCAGCTTTGCCAGGTTGGAGCCTTGTCATGGACCATTTTCTTCAACTTCCACCAAAGATTTTCAATGGATTAAGAATCCGGACTATTTGCAGGCCATGATATTGACCCTATGTGTCTTTTTGCAAGGAATGTTTTCACAGTTTTTGCTATATGGCAAGATGCATTATCATCTTGAAAAATGATTTTCATCCCCAAGCATCCTTTCAATTGATGGGATAAGAAAAGTGTCCAAAATATCAACGTAAACTTGTGCATTTATTGATGATGTAATGACAGCCATCTCCCCAGTGCCTTTACCTGACATGCAGCCCCATATCATCAATGACTGTGGAAATTTACATGTTCTCTTCAGGCAGTCATCTTTATAAATCTCACTGGAACGGCACCAAACAAAGTTCCAGCATCATCACCTTGCCCAATGCAGATTCGAGATTCATCACTGAATATGACTTTCATCCAGTCATCCACAGTCCACGATTGCTTTTCCTTAGCCCATTGTAACCTTGTTTTTTTCTGTTTAGGTGTTAATGATGGCTTTCGTTTAGCTTTTCTGTATGTAAATCCCATTTCCTTTAGGCGGTTTTTTACAGTTCGGTCACAGACGTTGATCCAGTTTCCTCCCATTCTTCCTCATTTGTTTTATTGTGCATTTTCGATTTTTGAGACATATTGCTTTAAGTTTTCTGTCTTGACGCTTGAGTCTTCCTTGGCCTACCAGTATGTTGCCTTTAACAACCTTCCCATGTTGTTTGTATTTGGTCCAGAGTTTAGACACAGCTGACTGTGAACAACCACCATCTTTTGCAACATTGCGTGATGATTTACCCTCTTTTAAGAGTTTGATAATCCTCTCCTTTGTTTCAATTGACATCTCTCGTGTTGGAGCCATGATTCATGTCAGTCCACTTGGTGCAAACAGCTCTCCAAGGTGTGATCACTCCTTTTTAGATGCAGACCTAACGAGCAGATCTGATTGATGCAGGTGTTAGTTTTGGGGATGAAAATTTACAGGGTGATTCCATAATTTATGCCTCAGAGTTGAGTGAGTCCATATTTTTTTCCCTCTGCTTGGTCTAAAAAAGTAACCGTTACTGACTGCAACAATTTTTTTTCTTGATTTCTTATAGTGTTTCTTAAAGCCAGAAAGTTTGCCATTTGAAATGACTTTAGTTTTGTGTCATGTGTGTGATCTGCTTTTTTTCTACAAAATTAAACAACTGAATGAACATCCTCCGAGGCTGGTGATTCCATAATTATTGCCAGGGGTTGTATTCTAAACACTACTGTATGTCCTTGTCCTCACCCGTTGTCCCTTCATTCACCTAATCTGGAGACACAGGACACGCTGTTAAAAGCGGCTGCACACACTCAGTGAGCTGCAATTTAATCTACGACCAGAAAGAGAGACCAAAGTCATTAACGCAACAAAGCACTCAGATCTCTCCTCATGATGATTATGATGAGCATTACTTGCAGTCTGCAGTCAGTGCAACTGACACTGTCGCTTCTTCCAGCAGTGCCCCACTGCAGCGACAGGGACACCACATCTCTTGTTTGGCACTTAGAGAAGGTATAATTTCCAACAGTAGGAAAAAAAATCGGGGGGGGGGGATGAGAATGAAGAGAGATTTAAAGAGTAGGAGGGTGGGAGGCGATCAATAAAACTGTTTTAGTGGTCAGTGTCGTTCCACTCAGTCGCCTTTTTTCTCCTCTCAAGAGCCATTTAAATCATTTTCTATCTACTGCTCTCAAAAACTGATAAGCCTCGGGTCAGACTTCAAACGGCTGCGAGAAATGAAGGAGCAGGACAGATGTGTTCACGCTGATGAAGGCGCCACTCGCAGCAGAGTGTGTTTTAGAGTGCGGCGGCTGACCTGCATAGCCAGAGGGTGGACAAAAGGAACAGATGTTCTGTCAGTTATACAATGACAGCAAGATGAAGTGAGGGGAGTCGGGGCACGTGATGTGAAGGACATGACCACAACACAACGTGACATGAGGGCGATAAAGTAAAACTGACTCTCTTCACCCAAAGAGATCAAATGGATTAATGGGATTATTAACCATCAGATGACAAGGTAAAGCCTCTTAAATAATTCTAAAGTCAGTTTTAAGCAGAAAAGAAGCCGTTTTAAAGAGAAACAAAGCGATAATCGGTTACGCATAGAAATGATGACGTGCAGTGAAACCAGCAGCTAACAGCTCGTGTAGTATTGTCTACTGTGATCGCTTCTGTCTTTTATGATGAAATAAGCTGAATTTATGTGGAAATGATTGTGGTACAAACAGCTTCAGATATCTGTCGCTGAGACAGATTGATGACTGGAGTGTCGGTTTGAAGCAGAGACCAGGTGATAATCAGTGAACCACGGCTGATGACGCATGCGCAGTGAAGGCAGGGCGGGACACGATTTTAGGGGTGACCATTCGGGTCTGCGACACCGGTCTATAAGCACAGGTAGCAGCGTACAATGTACGTTTTGTCCAACTCTCTGTTGGGGCATGCCCGGTTACGTTCTGTCTGAGGCCCTGTCTGTGCGTTATGTCCTCCTCATCTGTTATGTGTGTAGGTCATGTCTGTCTCCTGTGTGGCTTTGTGTCTTGGTGTGTGTGTGTGTGTGTGTGTGTGTGTGTGTGTGTGTGTGTGTGTGTGTGTTGTGTGTGTGTGTGTGAGTGTGTGCGTGCACGCATGCTCCTTGTTGTGTCTGCAACCGTGGGTCTAGTTGTGTGCATGTGTGTGTGTGTTCCTTATTGTGTCTGTCTCGGGTATGTGTGCGTGTCGGTGGATGAATTACTTGTTCATGTCTGGTGTGTGTGTGCACTCCTGGTGTTCGTGTCTTCAGTGTCTGTCTCTGTCTGTGCTTGTTGTCATTCATGTGGGTCTCTGTCATGTGTGTGCGTGGATTTGCATCCATGGTATTCGCTCCCCTGCATATGTGTGTATCATTCTGTGTTCCTGCCGGGTCAACACCCCAGTCCTCTGGTCCTTTGTTATTAATGCAGTTCTTTTCTTTATGCATTTCTTAGGACTGTCTTGTGTCCACTGTTCTCATTCTGTCCCAGTTTGAGTTCCTCGTTTATTTCTCTGTGTATAGACTATGACATTAGGTTTGTTATTTGATCTACAGTGGGGAAAATAAGATTTGACCCCCTGTCAGTTTTGCAGGTTTTCCCACCTACAAAGAATGGAGAGGTCTGTAATTTTTATCGTAGGTACACTTCAACTGTGAGAGACAGACTAAAAAAAAAAAAAAAAAAACAAAACAAAAAAAAAAATCCAGAAAATCACATTGTATGATTTTTAAATAATTAATTTGCATTTTATGCCTAAAATAAGTATTTGACCCCCCTACCAACCAGCAAGAATTTGGCTATCACAGATCTGTTAATTTTTCTTTAAGACGCCCTCTTATTCTGCACTCTTTACTGTATTAATTGCACCCTGTTTGAACTTGTTACCTATATAACCGACCCTGTTCACACAATCAACTCACACTTCCAACCTCTCCACCACAGCAAGACCAAAGAGCTGTCTAAGGACACGAGGGACAAAACTGAAGACCTGCACAAGGGCTGGGATGGACTACAGGACAACAGGCAAGCGCTTGGTAGAAGACACAATTGTTATGATTATTTATTAGAAAGTGGAAGAAACACAAGATGACTGTCAATCTCCCTCGGTCTGGGATTCCATGCAAGATCTCACTTTGTGGGGTAAGGATGATTCTGAGAAAGCTCAGAACTACACAGTAGGACCTGGTCAATGATGTGAAGAGAGCTGGGACCACAGGTCACAAAGATTACATTAGTAACATGATGCTGTCATGGTTTAAAATCCTGCAGGGCAGCAAGGTCCCCTTGCTCAAGCCAGCACATGTCCAGGCCTGTTGAAGTTCACCAGTGACCATCTGGATGATCCAGAGGAGGCATGGGAGAAGGTCATGTGGTCAGATGAGACCAAATAGAGCTTTTTGGAATCAACTCCACTTACCATGTTTAGAGGATGAAAACAACCCAAGAAAACCATCCCAACCGTGAAGCATGGGGGTGGAAACATCATACTATGGGGGTGCTCTCATGCAAAGGGGACAGGGACGACTGCACCGTATTGAAGGGAGGATGGATGGGGTCATGTATTGCAAGGATTTGGCAACACAACTTCCTTCCCTCAGTAAGAGCACTGAAGATGGGTCATGGCTGGGTCTTCCAACTGACAATGACCCCAAAACGCAGCCAGGGCAACTAAGGAGGGGCTCTGTAAGAAGTTTTCAAGGTCCTGGGGTGGTCGGCCAGTCTCCAAACCTGAACTCAATAGAAAAGTCTTTGGAGGGAGCTGAAAACTCCAAAGGATCTGTATGGAGGAGTGGACGAAAATCCTGTTGCAGTGTGTGAAAACTTGGTCAAGAACTACAGGAAATGTCTGACCTCTGTAATGGAGACAAATGTTCTGACCAATTGTTAAGCTCTGTTTTTCTAGGGGTCAAATACTATTTTATACAATAAAATGCAAATTAATCATTAAAAATCATACAATGTGATTTGCTGGATTTTTTATTTAGATTCTGTCTCTACAGTTGAAGTGTACCTATGATAAAAATTACAAACCTCTCCATCTTGTGTAGGCGGGAAAACTGCCAAAACTGACAGGGGGTCAAATACTTATTTTCCCCACTCTATGTTGAGTGGTTTTCTACATCATGTTGTCTGTTTGTTCCACGTTTATTTTGCAGTTTCGTGTACTTAATGATTTCTATATGACATGATCTGGTTTTATTTTCACCTTGTGATGTCCGTTTTATTTTGTATCTCTGTGTGTTCCTTTATTTTCTCTCGTGTGCTGCCTCTTCCGTTGTCACTGATTTTACACCTGTTGTTTATTAGTTGAGTCTGTATTTAAGCCACACCTTTACATTGGTCACCTGCCGGTCGATTGCCTCTGTCACGCATTTTGTTAGTTTCCACTCTGGTTTGTTGTAAGTACTCTGTGTTTTCCCTACTGTGTGTTTTTTGCATTTTGGGAGTCCCAGCACCTCCCACGCAATCTCTGCCCTGCCTCCGCATTTGAACTTGGTTTTTGTATCCTTGCTCCATTACTGTTGCCTTCTAGTTTCCACTGTGGATCGCCCTGTCACTGACTTATTAGATTCTTTGTCACTGAAGATAATCAAAGCACTTGATTTTGCCTTCACTTCTGTGTCCTCGCCTACCGGCATTTGGGGTCTATTTGCCTTTAGTTTAGCCCAACCATAACAATCTCAGCCACATTGGTTACACACAACCAGTGCATTCGGAGTGCCAGTCCCAAGCCCAGGTAAATGAGCAGGTTTACGTCAGGAGGAGTATCTGGCATAAATGCTGCCAAACCACACGTGTATCAGAAATCAAATTTTGATACCGAATCGGTTGACTGCCTCAGATGATTTGTTCCAACAGGTTGCCGACAGAAATCAGCCTACGGTTGGGCAAAGAAGAGGTTTATCGAGATGAAGGGAGACAGCTATAAAGAGGATGACGGAAGGAATGGCAGTTAGTCCAGATGACACACCAGCAGAGACATGGAACTGTTTAAGAGAGATGGCAGTGTATTTCAGCTAGTTAAATAAAATCTGGAAGTGAGAACATGGCTGAGGAGTGGAAATGGAACAAGAGTGATCTGCACAGCTGCAGCAACTACAGAGGGCATCAAGTTGATCAGCCACACCATGGTGTTATGGGAAAGGGTAGCGGAAGTTACGCTTCGTAAAGAAGTAAAGATCTGTGTTCAGGTCCTGAACAGGAATAAACAGTTCAGAAATGTATGGATGTACTGTATGATTCTTTAATGTTGATTTATTATACCTCAAATTTTAACCTGGAGTATTTGGACTATTTTCACTGTCAAATCTGCTCCATCGATGCTGGATGAAAAACTTCATGAATCAAAGATTTTTTTTTTTTTCAGTTTTACATTAATAAATTGATTTAATAAATCCATGGACTGTGTTTAATTCAGGCTCGTTAGGCCTTGAACAAGCCTGCATCACAGAAGGCCGCTGCTTCACCACCCAACTCAATCACAGTTTTCATCACATTTCCATGACTGTTCACTTATGTGTTCCTGTAAAAATGACTTAAAAGCCAGTTACTGTCATTATAAGAGGCATTTTCACTCAGCTCATGAGAACGGGGGGAATGAAGCTGTGATCATGACAGCTTCAGTTTGCAGCACTCGACCATGGTGTGGATGCACCAAAATTATAACGATTTTCAAATTCATGAATAATTTGGTGTTATTTTTTAGATATTTTCATCTGCTTTCTTTTGTTAATGGCATCATTAAAGAACATTTGTGGCCTGCCAGCAGTTCTTGTTAGCCTGCCCAGGCGTGTACTATTATATGGGAAAATTTGACTTCTCACAGTGTTGGCATTATACAATCCACATCGTGATGCACTATCACACCGGCGATGACTATGACACAGGTGTGAGAGTTAAGAGTTTTTTGTTGCCATGTGCACAGTAAAGACAGTTACACCACACAATGGAATTCTTACTCTGTTCATTCTGCAAAGAAAATTTGCATGAAGAATGTTCAGATCAGATGATTTTTAAAAAACAAAACATAAAATACACATTATTAGCTGAAGAATGTATTATATACACAATTTAAGAATGTACAGTTTAGAGGCTGTGCAGTTTATGCAGTTTGGGCAATTTTTGCAATACTGTGTAGTTTTAGCAGTATTTCCTGCTGTGGCAGGGAGTCATAAGGTTGGATGGGACGCATAATAGTGAAACAGAGCTATTATAATAATGCTCAGGAGGATGATGATAATAATAATGCTAAGGAGAGGAAGACAGGTGAAAGTAACAGTCCCTCAGGTGGTGGAGGGGTCAGTGTGTAAGAGAGTTACGAGAAGCCTAATGGCCTGTGGTAGAAGCTGTTCACCAGCCAGAGTAGTCCGGACTTCTGACTCTTGTAGCATCTGCCTGATGGTAGGCTAGTAACAGTGAGTGTTGGGGGTGTGTACTGTCTTGATGAGGTTGTGTGTCTATGTAGGACTCATGTTTGGTAAATGTCCTGCAGTGAGTGGAAGGCTGCCCCCAGAGATGTACTGTGAGTCTTAATCACACGTTGGAGAGCCTTCCGTCTTGGACTGTGCAATTACCGTACCGGACTGTGATGGCAGTGGTGAGGACATTGCTCAATCATACACCTGTAGAATAGATGTTGAAAATTTGGCTGACAATTTTCTCAGTCTTCTGAGAAAACACAGTCTCTGTTGGGAACTTCTTGATGATTTGCGGGTGTTGTAAGACCAGGTGAGATCTGAGGAATTTGAAGGTTTCACCCTCTCCACCACTGTCCTCATCAATGTATCGTGGTGTGTGGAGCTCTCCACTCCTAGGTTGTGTACCAACAACATCTATGTTTAATGATAATCTGAAGTAATTCTGACCACGGGGAAAGCAGAGAACCAACACCCCTACCCATGCTGCATCTCTTCTCTGTTTGTCTGTGTAAAGAGTTCAGTGTGCTTTCTCTGATATAAACAGCTCCAGAAACATTAATTAACCATCCCGCTCATGCTATGAGCACAAAATGCAGTGTAATAACACATCTAAATTTTTAAAATGTGCAATTCCATTTTACAGCCCCTTTCAGCTAATTATTCTTGACAGCTCCCGGTGTACCTGCAAGTGATCACTACTGGGGAAAATGTTTTATCCCGACTATTACCACACACTTTGAATTCACAATGAGGGTTTGGAATACACTAAATGCAGGCAGTTCTAAAAGCGATGATTACGTGCGCCCAATTTTCAGTCAAGTCATTTATAACCTATGCGTTTGTGAGGTCTACCATAAGAAAGTTCTACTCTGCTCCGTATCATAATGAAAACACTTCTGCATGGTATTGTTAGATCAACCAATACCTTCAAAAACTGATGAAAACTGTGCCAGCCAAATTTATGGTTTGAAACATGTCGGCATGTAACAGTGGCAAAAAAGGAAAATTGAAAGTTTTGACATTAAATACTTTTAAAAAGCTAACACTACCCCCTGATAATATGTATACTGCAGAAAGAAGTCTCGTGTATAGATCGGAAGAGCACACGGCTTGCCCCATTGCTGTATTAATTTGAAAAAACGTCCCATTGGTTTCACATCTTTTGCACTATGGGTGCAACATGTCGCACCTATGTTTCCTTGACATAAGCTGCAAAATTATTAAGCGCTGATTCAGTAGGCTAGGGACACATTCCAGCTGCCCCCTGGTCCTCTCTAACATGCAGAGAGAAGCCCTGCCAGGCCAGCAATATTTTGCTAATAACAAAAATAAGACAAATATCCATTAATTTCGATGTCAGTATCTTACTGCTCGCTCATCTGACTTTTTTGTTTAAAGACTCTGCAACTAAGTCGTACATCTCCTTGTGAGTAGTGCATTACCCCTTGTGTAATTCTATATCAGAATAATGGTGGACTCTATTAAAGCACAGAAAAATGGCAGGATTTTTTAAATCGTCAACAAAGAATCAAGAAATCCATCAATGCAAATATCAGTCAGACTTGGAATAACCTCTCTGAGAATGAGGCCAGTGCGTTATCTCACCTCAGGGGGAGTGTTTACACAGTGTTGCCAGATTTCGTGGTCTGAAATGAAATTAAGTAAACTTCAGCATTATTTTTTGTTGGAGGGTGAATGAAGAAACAGGAACCTCAGAGGGGTAACACAAAGTGAATCATAAAGCAAAATCAGGAGTTACCCCATACATACTGCCACACACAAGGTCCTGACCGATGACTGTTGTATTATTCCAGCGGAAACCTTCAAGGCAGAAGAAGAAAAGTTAAGTTGATTGTGGAACTGCCAAAACATGCAGTTTGCCAAATGAGACAAACTCCAAAAGCAAGTTAAAACCCATAGTACCGCATGTTCAACATGTCCATTTTTATAACAGAAGTAACCACAATTTACAGCCTAGTAAAAAAAACAAAACAAAACAAAAAAGATTTTGGTCTCGACAGCTCGTTCCGCATTCATGACACTGAATGGTAATTTTGTCAATACAGGTTCTGCGTATTTAGGTTTATGGTCGTCTTAACTGACAGGTAGCATCTGGCCACAAGCGAACGCCTGGTAGGAGGTCAGGAGCTGCTTTCTGTGCATTTTACATGCAAGTATCAGACAATATACCTTGCTGAGTGGTTTGTTACAACTGACTGCAAACTAACATGTTATGGTGCCTTGACACTTGCACAAATTTGATTCCTGCACTGGCACGTAATTTAGCGTGCCAATGAGGAAATCATCGTAAACTGTTGTAAAAGGTCTGTAAACTGTGCGCGGGCTTCATGCCAGTGCGCAAATAAGATTTTGAAATGTTCAAATTTTATGGCACGTATAATTTCATGCCACTTGCGTGAACTAGCCATGAACATTGCGCAACCTATTCATAAACATGCGTGTCAATGTATGTCATTCATGCAAGTGTCAAAGTGCGTGCCATCTAATGACACGCATTGGGGGAAGTGATGGTTTTGTGGGTTAAACCGTTAGTCTTGAGACCAGAGGATCTTCAAATCCCAGCTTGACCAGAAAATCACTAAGGGCCCTTGGGCAAGGTCTTTAATACCCTAGTTACTCCTGCTGTGTAGTGAGCGCCTTGCATGGCAGCACCCTCACATTGGGGTGAATGTGAGACATTAGTGTGTATAAAGCGCTTTGAGCGTCTGATGCAGATGGAAAAATGCTATATAAATGCAGTCCATTTACCACTGGCAAGATGAACTGCACGGCAGTGCAGAACCAAATTCGTGCACGTGTCAAGGAGCCTTTAGGGGAAGAATTTGTGCTCCAGTCTGTCTGAACAAGCCCAGACATGCCCCACTGTGCCAGCAAACCAATTTAGAGTAATATATAAAAGGTTAACGGCAAATTCTTATGTTAAATGATGCCAGCATGGGCCAATATTGAAAGTATGCTGGTCGTCACCTGTACTGGCTTTAAAAAAGAAAGAAAGGAAAAGAGCATCATCATGATTGCAAATAAGATATCAGCATTTTAAAAATAATAATTTTTTAAGAATTTAACGTAATTTATTCATAATAGATTGAAATTGGTCAACAGTACCTGTATGGACAATCAGTCCCGTGTGAAGCCATTAATTTATTTCATTTATTTTACTTATCTATTACTGAAATTACTGCTATTTTGACTAACCCCATTTACAGAATGGTACAATTTTTTGTATTTTTTTTCTATGAAAAACAATTGCACTGATTATTGATCATTATTGTCATTATTATATTGATATTTCCCCATTTTGTACATCGGCGATATATTTCTGCTCTGCAAGCGATACCATTTCTGCATGCGGCTTAAGCAGAGCTTTAGCAGATACTTGTTTTCTTGCCTTTTCTTGTTGAACTGTGCCGTCGGTTGCTCCACTTGTTTTTTTTTTGGGGTTTTTTTTGAGAAAGGACACTGGCCACCTTCTGAGCAATGAGTTCATTTCTATTCAGTCATTTTTGTTTGCACCAGGGCAATCTGGTTCTTCTGTTTCTTAGTTACAGCGTTCATTTAAGCACCATGGTCCTTCGTAATTTCCTTCAGCTTTAACATCTCAGTGTGGTTTTTTGCCTGTGTTTAAAAGTCGGTCTTCTTTGTGTGTATTCTAGTCTGTTGGTCCAAAGGAGCAGTGTTAGTAGCCATAGTTCCCTCCAGTTGGATCACACACACACTTCTTTACCACTCTCAGCTCATCCTGATATCTTTGCATCATCGCCTCTTTCTCATGTCTGACTTGAGCCAGTTGCAACTTGTATTTATTTTTTTTTTTTTCGTATTTCTTCATTTTTGTTGTAGTGCTGGCGGCAGTCCATGCACTGATGGACAATCGTACGTGTCTGCCGGCCATCTAACTCTGTGCTTTGACACTTCAATTCCAGTGCTGAGAGGTGTTTGTTCAACAGCTTGAGGGAGTGCCTCGTTTTGTGGGCATCATCACTCTGTCTCATATTTAGCAACTCTCTCTGTAAAGGTGATGCTGCTGCAAAAGATGCCTTCTCAATGGTGGCCACTGTCCTTTTCTGCCTTTTTCAACCCTGCTTTCACCTCCATTTCCTTTCCTATCAACCCATCCAGGACTTGTTGTCTTCTCTGCAATCCTATGTTCTGCACTGATGGCAGATATGTCCCCAAGAACAGATTTACATTCATGGCTGAACTCTTGATTTTGAAAAGCACTGGCTTTTTTCAGCTCCTCCCCTTTTTTCTTAATTTTTGCAACTCTCTTCTTGTCCTTGTGCCACTTTTCCATCTATAATAAGTTTGCCGCCACGAATGTAGTAGGAAAGTTCACTGCAAACATTTTAATCAAAGGTGTCCTTTGGCTGTCAGCAAGGTTTGCTGCGTGTGTGTACATGTGCGCGCACACGCAGCAAAGTTTAGTTGGCAGTAAAATGATCGCTGAGCACGTGCGCCGCATGCGCACGCGTGTGTGCACACACGTAGTGGCTTATTATGAAAAACACACAGACACACTGAGCAGCGATTTCCTCATGACAGCACTTTTACACACACACACGCACGTAGGAAAAAAGGACGAGCAAAGGAGAGATTGAATGGGATGTGAGTGACTGCCACCGATGGACACATATGCGTGAGTTCCGGGTCCCTACGTTGGTTGCTCTTTGATGTCCAGCACAGGGAGAAACACAGCGCTCCATTCTGTTTGCCATCAAGAAATTTGGTCAGTCTGCAGCGCCCTTTTAGGGGCATTTGACAGCAGTCTGTGTCATCTACATACATTTTGGATGCAATCTGACAGGTGTGGCAGTCTGTCTGCCTTCTGACATGGCTGACCGCGCCCATTTTTCTCCCGACTGCGTCAGGTTATGCAATATTTGCCATGGTGGGCATGGGTCCAGGAAACTGGATGTATGTGTGACGGGGGCTTAAGAGGTTGCAAGCTGACTTGATAGACCTTGATAAAGTTCAAATACAGTTCTTACCCAGGCCTATATGGCTTAGACATTCAATTTTTGACACAGGTGATGTCTGAATCTCTTTATCTTCTTTTTATAATTTGGTGAAATTAGTCCTTACTTATATATGAAATTTATGAAATTTAACACGTGGTGTTAAACATGGATGCTTAGGATGAAAAAAAAAAAGACAGCAATCCAAAGTCTTGGTAAATAAAAGACAGCAACTATTCGCGGCGAAGCGGAAAATGAATTTAAGTGCCCTGTGGTGCATTTTGGTGCATTATTTAGACTAATTTGGACTTGAAACAGCTGTTAAATTCTCTTGTGATCTCATGCAGTATGGCATGTTGTACCATCCTGTAAGAGTATATACAGAACTATAACAACACAATAGTTTACAAATATAGCTAACTCATGCAACAAACTTTATTGATTTAGTTTGTTTTTGATTGGGCTCAAAGACTAGGCAATTAAAATCTCACCATTCAAAGAACTAGTTAACTTCATAATGCTTTCAGACTAGAGACTAGATAATTGCTTTTAGACTAGATTAAAGATACATAACATAATACTGATGAGATTCTGCTTAGGATCAGTTCACTTTTGTATGCTATCACAGATGACATTACTATGTATACATACTATTATAGTAAATACATATACAGTCAGCCTATTTGTCTGCTCTGAACACTGATATGGCATCTAATCAGTCATTTCTATATCGATTCAGATTCAGATTCAGGAACAAAGAAATCTGCAGGTTTTCTATCATTTCGACACCACTTCGTTAACCACGCTGGGTTTCCCATGTGCCAAAAAGATAGAGTGAAAATAAATAAACATGAGATTCCTCTTGTGATAGCCTACAGCATGACGGGGGGGGGGGGGGGGGGGGGATGTGTACTACAATAATGTTTCTTCTCAATGCTCAATACATATTGTTTTGGATTGGACGGGGAGAAATAAAAAGTTGTAGTACTGTAGTGGAAACAAAGGGAGTCCAAATTGGCTCTAAAATGAGCAACAAAAACAATTATACCTGACGGCATCGCCATGAGGAATTACGCAGGCTTGGGGATAGACTAGCTTGTTACTCCCGGTACTTTAACATAATATTTCACGACAAAAATAAAATTAATTCTGCTAAATTATCTCCTATAACTTCATCGGAACATTAAATCATTAACATACATGTGTTTGTGACGAATTGCGAAGTTAAAAGCGAATCGAACGATGAACTAGTAAATGGGTAGAATTTTGATGAAGACAGATTTGGGCGTGGGAAGCTGAGAAAGATGCCTGGGACATCGCGACATACCGCACTATGCCTTGTCTCACACCACTAATGTAAGCATAAAGAGAATCTGCGGTGGTAGAGTCGCCGCGGGGGGTGGGGGGGGGGGGGGTTCCTGGATCCTTAAACTCTGGACATAATAAACTCTACATGTGGATCCTTGATCTCTGGACATAAACAGAAATAAAATCTGTTAGTTTTTGTCAAAAGCATTTCCTTTCAGACATTATTATTGGCATGATGTCTTTCCATACCTATGAGCTGAGCTCTAGAGCTCGCTGCGCTGCAGGTCAGGTTTATAAAAGAATGCAAGACGTCTCATTTTGGGAGGAATAAACGTTCTAGTCGATTGTAGTTTATTGTGTATATTGCAACGTTTGTAAGACGTGTCATTTTATTTAAAGTGGCGATTCGCTTTGAAGTTATTAATTCTGAGTGGACTCTGTCGCAGAGAGATAGAGTCAGAGAGCCGCGCAGCGTTTGAAGCTCGTTTCTCGACTGCAACAAGACAAGAGTCCCAGTTAATGACTTTAATCCACACAAAAATGACTCATGATATTTTAATGGCTTTCAGATGGGTTAAGAAGCGGACTTACCGCTTCTGAAGAGCAGCGAATCAAAGAGCCACAAGCCATTGTGGCTTCAAACTGGAGTCGCACTGCAGAAACGGTTGATTACAGATGCTGTATTGAAAATCGTAACAGTCCCAAAATTATAGCGTAACAGGCCGTAAAGCAAGTTTGCGCTAGCTAGAACCTTGAACACACCACTATTTTATAATAAATTTCTCAGCGATTTGGAGTTTTTCCACTAAAATACCATTTCACGGATCTGAGGAAATAAAAATTAATGTTTTGCTAGTTCTTTTAGATGGCGAGATTTTGGAAAAAGACAAAAATCCGTCCAAAGACGGCGAATAAGCATCCATGTGTTAAATGTCATGTTATAAATTGCTACCAGAATATTTGGCAACTTTTCCATTGCAAATGAAACTGACCCATTACATTTCCACAGAATGCGGCCCATGTGTCATTGGCTTCTTTTCCCTTGGGTAATTGTATGTATGTAATTGTATGCACCTTCAAAAAAACAAACAAAAAAGTAAGTCCCTTAGGCTGCTCCCTTGTTCAGGTCACCACAGCAAATCCAAGGTGGACCTGCATGTTGAATTGGTACAGGTTTTATGCCGGATGCCCTTCCTGACACAACTCCACATTACATGGAGAAATGTGGCAGGGGTGGGGCTTGAACCGGAAGCCTTCCGCATTGAAGCCAAGTGCACTAACCACTTCGCCACCACCCCCTGGTTTGAACCAGAAACCTTCCGCACTGAAACCAAGTGCACTAACCACCTGGCCACCACCCCTACCTTCAAGACAAAAACAAATTCTATTAAAACAAGCTAGCAATGCCAAACATAGGCATATTAACAGTCAGTCAGAGTGCAACATCCAAGCAAGGATTACTTCAGTGCATGTTATGAGGTGCTGTATGAGTACCTGCTTACTGTATATTGGACAGAAATCTGTTTTTAATGCAAAGTTCGGGGACTGTTTCACAGTTCAGAAGCCTAATGTAGTTTGTTAAAGAACTTGCTGACTCCAGCATGTTTAAAAATTCTGACTATGAGTCACAGAGAAGGACACATTATCTGCTATATCATTTGTTTCAGTACTATTGCTAGCTCCCTACAAAGTCCTTGATGAAGTTACATTACACATTTAAAAAAAAACATGACTTTGAATTCAGCAGCGTCATTACACATTTTGCACATGAGGCGGCTTTCCTCTTGTCAGCTGTAGTGAGCTGTGTGTTTTGTTACCGTTTTTGTTTGACAACCAAGGCCTTCCCATACCCCACTGACTCATGGGTCTGAGCTGTACAGAGGCCACTTACTAAACCATGTGGAATGACTTCAGGTGTGTTTCTGAAGTTCATACCCTCAGCATCTGTGTCATTTTGAACTGTGCCTTGAAAGACAGTATTCACCCAAGCCTACTCTGGACAGATTGACAGAACATTCATAGGCCGAATACATAAAGACAGACAACTATTCACATCTACTGTTACTTTAGTATAGCCCAATTAGCCTAATCTACACGAGTTGTACCCGTAAGAAAAACTGGAATACTTGGAGAAACCAACACAGGCATAAAAAAGGTCCAGGTGGCCGAACCACTACTCCACCAAGCAGCCGATCAGAATATCATCTATTCCAGGCAAATTCAAACAAGATGTGTTAGTGTGAATGATTAACAAACACTCATATTTATCTTCAGAGACTCTCTCTTATCACCAAACATCTGGATCTAGCTTCCTTAGATCTGCCACAATCAATTGAAACACTTCATTTACAGAAGAAAACCAGCAAAATGACAAACTCTATACAAAACAAGAGGCTTCCCTTTGACCAATCTGACAGCATCGGGCAGGGTGTCAACTTGATAAAGGGCAGACATTTCTAAGTGAGATGTCTGAAATCTGTTAAACTGACTCAAGTTCACCTTTAAGAGACTTGCCTGGCATGGAAAACGGTGTTGATTGGACACAGAATCAAATATAGCAGTTGTATTCACATAGGCAGCAGGATTAAATGCCAATCTAATTACTTAGATCTCCATGAAAACAATCTCACTGGAGGTGGAGGAAACAGGACGGGAAGCACAGTGGTGGAGGAGTGCGCAGTGTTCACGGGAAGCTATTCTGGCACATCAGTAAGGATTTGGGACGACTCTTTGTATCTTTCAGCTTCTAACTCTTGTGTCTGTTGTTAAACCATTTTCATGTCCACAACGGGCATATGGGTTCATAAATCATTTTAACGCAGGCCGGTAAGGAGCCAGCCATGCGCTCAGCATAATCAATTTGCTCAAGAGTATATGGCATCATCTTACAGCTCATCCTTAGCATAACAACAGCGCCAGATCAATACAGCGCTGTAGCGTATGGGCTTGGAATTTAAACAGAACACACAAGCCGTTGTCCTTGTCGGGTTCCTTTCCGCTCATTCTGAACTCTGCTTTTCTTTTATCATCTTGGTAACTTTCTTCCACTGCAGAATATGTTATCTGCTCTCGGCTAACAGAGCGTGTTCAAATGAACTTGAGGATGTAATCATTATTATTACAATGTGCGTGTCAGTGAAGCAGCACGGCGTGAGGAGAATGAAAAGGTGATTGAAATTCATTCAGTATTGTCAGCTTATGCAATATCTGCATCTCAATACCGAAGATGTGGAGAGGAGACGAAATACATTTAAAAAAAAATTGAAGCGCCGGCTGGAAAGACAAAGAAAGTCTCGAAAGGAAGAGACATGATGGCGGGGTGGAAAAAGCTCAGCAGGTCAGCAAAATTCAAATGAATTCCGTTTATTTCATAACTGTAAGTGTTATGTCATGATGCATGTTGACACGGAAACCCTGTAATCTCATTTTCCTTGCATGCCTTCTATACGGGCTAATGTGCTGATCAAACTGAGCGATACATGGAAGTGGTTGTGATTAAGATAATAGGCCGGGGAGATCCTCACTGTCAGGCGGCGTTCACATTTGGACCGCACTCATGTCCCCGCAGTAAAGTTTTGCCTTTAGTGGGAAAGTCCTGCGAGTAGTTTAAAACCAGAGCAGCAGCTGATCACCTGTTTGCAAAACTCTGACAATAAATTGGGGGGGAGGGTGGAGAACAGTCTGAGGAACTGGTATTTAAAAAGTAGTGGGAAAGAACCCTTTAATGTACTTTGTTATGAAAATCACATAAATGATGCTGATTACATGATATTATATGGAAATGACAGAACAATAAGGTTGTCTGTCCACACCAATCTGCCGGTGGATGATCTCTCTTTTTCAGCCGGCATACTAATATTTTCCAACATGGTGGCAAACTAGTTGCCATAGTTACAGCAGTAGTCCTTAGTAGGACAGGCAATGTGAAGGGACAGCGAGGACAATCAGAAAATGCACAATCCCACACAAGATAAGGAAACATAAAAGAGGCAGGGTGAGACTGTACAAAACAAAAGGGAGGGACAAAGAGGAAGGAGATAAAACAGATAAAGACTCACACGTCTTTAAGGAGCAAGGTCACCTCATGGGCTGCTGTCAGGTGAACGGGCTTCTGTCCGACACTCCCTCAGGGGTTGCTGTCAGGTGAACGGGCTTCTGTCCGACACTCCCTCAGGGGTTGCTGTCAGGTGAACGGCTTCTGTCCGACATGCCCTCACCGGTTGCTGTCAGGTGAACGGCTTCTGTCCGACACGCCCTCAGGGGCTGCTGTCAGGTGAATGGCTTCTGTACGACATGCCCTCACGGGTTGCTGTCAGGTGAACGGGCTTCTGTCCGACACGCCCTCACCGGTTGCTGTCAGGTGAACGGCTTCTGTCCGACACGCCCTCAGGGGCTGCTGTCAGGTGAACGGTTTCTGTCCGACACACCCTCACCGGTTGCTGTCAGGTGAACGGGCTTCTGTCCGACACTCCCTCACCAGTTGCTGTCAGGTGAACGGGCTTCTGTCCGACACTCCCTCATGGACTACTGTAAGGTGAGTGGCCTGCTGTCCAAAACTCCCCAGCGGGCTCCTGACAGGTGAACGAGCTGCTGTCCAATGCTCGCTGATGGGCTGCTGTCAGGTGAATGGTCCACTGTCTGACACTCCCTCACGGGTTGCTGTGAGGTGAACAGTCCACTGTCTGATGCTCACTCACAGGCTGCTGCTAGATAGCTGAGACACTACACTATCTGGCACTGATGACTCGCATATGTGATTATATGTGTGTGTGCTATGAGAAGTAGGTAGTAATGAAAAATTGGCATAGAGTTTCATTGATCTGGGCATTCTCTCATTACATTATCAAGTGGAATGGATTTGATAATGAAGCAGTGAAAGAGCGCTGAGTGGACAGAATGATGCACTAATATTTGAAGTGGTAAATGTGGGACGGGGGTCCAAACTAATAATTTGCACAATGGTTCTGATGTCCATGAGTAATTAGTATTCTTGCTTAACAGCAAGGAGATTGCAGATTTGGTTCCAACAACAAGACACTCACATTAGGTTAATTTCTCAATAAAGACTGATGACAGGATGGCCTGTGCAAAAACAGTAAACCAGTTCAAAAACACATGAAGATGAGGACTAGTGTGGTGCAAAACCACCCTTATCACCCTTATCAGGTCGCAACAAAGCACAACTGGAAATGCACTCTCCCAATGTGAATGAATCACTGCTATGACTTTGCATAATTCTGCAGTATCAGAATGCATACAGCATACACTGATAACTCTTTTATGTGCTTCATAATAAAAGCACCTTATTGTCAAAGCAGGGACGGCCACCATAAAGAGGTTTACTATAAGACAGTATTATTGTCCAAACATCAGAACTAAATTTCAATCCACTGCCAGAAACCTTATAGGATGTTCACCAACTTCACTTTTTTAAATGTTGAAATCCTAGTAGTCAAGACACAGAAACTAGTTAAGTTTTACCAGGGGTCAAAATGTGGTTTGGGTGGCAACTGGGAAATAAATAAATCAAGACCAGTCTGTACAATATGCTGAATATGCAGCACCGGGCTCGCTGCAGCCATTTGACAACCAGAGCCCAGAAAAGATGTTGATGTGTAGGTATTCAGTGAAGGCAGACTTAAATGGAAAGATAGTGTAAAATATTTTGTGTATGAATGCAAATGTGCTCAGCACTTCCTAATGAACAGAATTGTAAGCAACACATTGCTTACTTGTTAAACCTGGAAACTGCAAATATCCATGAATGCTTCACAGATATCACTGAGTTTGATAAATTTTGAGTAGAAAGCTGTCAGAGAGGGAATGAAGTAATTCAACAGGAGCAGCAGAGTTCACAAAGTCATTTCTAAATCTTTTTACATTTCAACTGAAATGATCAAAGCAGGTTTTCATTCATGATTTACCATTGAAGGTGCAGATTTGGAAAAAAAAAAACAAAAAAAACAGTCCATGTTAAACTCTTGATCAAACAAGATAAATTAGCGAGTTGCCCATGGGGATCCACGGGCTGTACATTGGGTAGAGTTTATAAAATTTGTAGTTGACATTTTTTAAGGGTGGTAATAAATTATGCAAAGCTTGTATAATGAGTTGAAATGGATTGTGAGTCCAGAATGTTTTTAGAACCTTAGACCTTACCAGTTTTTAGAAGAAGAACTTAACCCTTTTATTTCCTGTTAATTATGTAATTTTTTTAACTGACTGTCTTAATGTAATGTAATTATAAATTGTTTAGGTTCTTGTTATCATATATACACTAGTATTATTGTTATTGTTATTATTACTATAATTTTATTTTTACTTCTATTTTCTTTTGATTTTTAAATTGCTTAGAATGGAAATAAATGTTTTCACTTTCTTGTGGCACCCATGTATTTTTAATGTATTTACAATTACCTTATGTACTTACATTGATCTTACTAAATAAAATCATGCACGCCCACTTTTAATATATAGATGATTCACTGCCCCCTGTTTGAATGGTGTGTGAGTCCAGAATGTAATTATCAACATCCATTGTTCTGTGTTGATAGCTAATATCCGTAGCTCCATGTGGAAATGAATTCTGTCCCTCTCGCTGAGTTATAAAACCCAACAGCCATGTAATTACACGAGCTTCTCAAATAATCTGATGTCGGTGGAATTTGACAGTGATGCTTACTGTCAACAAGTTCAAATTCCCGAAAAAGTGTAGTTGTTATGTGATGTATTATTCATTAAAATGAGTTAAAGATTTTTAGATTAACCTTTAGCTGTGGATCCATTTACAGAATAAGTGAGCAACTTTTTGTGTTTGACACAATACATACGCCATTCATCCTATGGTGCATTTTCTGTATCACTGTGTTTTTGTACATTGCCCCAGTGTTCAATTTAACCATCAACATGAACAGCTTTGGGGGATCTTTTTTCACATTTAAAAATGACAGTGTTATCCTATTCAGCCAGACATCCATAAGGCACTTCCTTTAAAACATTTATATTTATTTATTTATTTAGATGTATGCATGTCATTGCAGGTTTCCCCCCTTTCACTATTAACTCAAACTGTGTTGCTATAATGTTCTTTTGCTTATTCACATGGCTGTGATGAGAAAAAATAACAATATTCCATTGACACAACATCTAAGAAATCATATGCTATTTATTTGAGAAAATGGTCATTACACAGAATTATGGAAATGTGCTTAATAACTGCTGAGTTGGTAATTTTACAGACTGGCTGGTAATTCTGCCACTGCAGTCAAGAGGCTTCAAATGTATGGAGACCAGGCTTCTTGGGGTAATCATATCCGGATTTTAACTGATTGCTGTTTGTACTCTGCACCGTGCATGTCCTGACTCTGTTCCAGAGTTCTGAGAAAACACAACTCTGTCTCTCTTACAGCACAAAACAATTGTATTCAATCCTCTGACTTTTTGAATACATCATTTATTAATCTGCACCATGCCACAGAAGATGTGCACAGGAGAGGCGCTGACAGGATCATGATCAAACGGTATCAAAGACTAAATTGGTAACATGTCAGCATAGAAATTCTACAAAACAAAAACTCAAGTCCAGTACATTCAGAAAGTATTCACAGCGCTTCACTTTTTCCACATTTTGTTATGTTACAGCCTCATTCCAAAATTAAGTAATTTTTTTCAAAATTCTACACACAATACCCCATAATGACAATGTGATTTTTTTTTTTTTGGCAAATTTATAATAAATAAATAAATAAAAACTAATAAATCACATGTACATAGGTATTCACAGCCTTTGCCATGAAGTTCAAAATTGAGCTCAGGTCCATCCAGTTTCCACTGATCATCCCTGAGATGTTCCTACAGCTTATTTGGAGTCCACCTGGGGTAAATTCATTTGATTGGACATGATTTGGAAAGGCACACACCTATCTTCATGTAAGGTCCCACAGCTAACAGTGCATGTCAGAGCACAAACCAAGCATGAAGTCAAATGAATTGTCTGTAGACCTCTGAGATAGGACTGTCTCGAGGCACAAATCTTTTTATATTAGATTTGCATGTCATTGCAGGTTTCGTCCCTTTCACTATTAACTCAAACTGGGCTGCTATAATGTTGCTATGCACAGCCAAATTGTTGCTTTACCCATTCGCATGGCTGTGTTGAGCAAAAAATAACAATATTAGACTGACACAGCATCTAAGAAATCATATGCTATAGTGAAGCATGGTGGTGGCAGCATCATACGTGGGGATGTTTTTCAGCAGCAGGAACTGGGAGACTAGTCAGGATTGAGCAAAGGATGAATGCAGCAATGTACAGAGAAATCCTGGATGAAAACCTGCTCCAGAGTGCTCTTGACCTCAGACTGGGGCGACGGCTCATCGTCCAGCAGGACAATGACCCTAAGCACACAGCCAAGATATCAAAGGAGTGGCTTTAGGACAACTCTGTGAATGTCCTTGAGTGGCCCAGGCAGCGCCCAAATCTGAAGTCGATTGAACATCTCTGGAGAGACCTGAAAATAGCTGTTCACCGACGCTCACCATCCATCCTGATGAAGCTTGAGAGGTGCTGCAAAGAGGAATAGGCAAAGCTACCCAAAGATAGGTGCACCAAGCTTGTGAGATCATATTCAAGAAGACTTGAGGCTGTAATTGCTGCCAAAGGTGCATCAACAAAGTACTGAGCAAAAGGTGTGAATACTTATGTACATGTGATTTCTTAGTTTTTATTTTTAATAAACTTGCCAACATAAAAAAAAAAGATAACTTTTTTCACCTTAACATTGTCATTATGGGGTTCTGTGTGTAGAATTTTGAGAGAAAAAAATAATTTACTCAATTTTGGAATAAGGCTGTAATATAAAAAGTGGAAAAAGTGAAGCGCTGTGAATACTTTCCGGATGCACGGTACGTAGGTCAAATGTCTTTCTCAGGTTGACAGGCTTTCAAAAATTATGCCAGTTTTGAAAGGGCTCAAGTGTGTTTGATTGACACACTAGTCAGAAACTACTGCAAGCCAAAAAACAACAAATGTGGAGATAATGCTTTGGTAATAATTACGTTCATACAGGCATAAAAGAACTGAACCAAATTGAGAAATATGCTTGATGCAATTTGTACTGAACCAATTAGATTAAGTGCGACACGCTGTTGTACTTTTTCTTCTGAAAAGAAAAAAACATATACAAACAAATTTCCAACAAACATCCCACTGAAGGAAGTAAATTGAACTCAGTCTAATTAACAGCCTGTATATCATGATTTATTCCTAACAGCGGCAGTGTTATTGGCCCTGGATTACGACCTGAGTCAAACGGAGGAAAAGTGCTGAGTGTCTGAGTGCAGATAGCCACATTTAAGGCCTCCTTGTCTGTGTGAACAACATCCACCTGCACAATAAAATCTGCCGCATTTTAAAGTAACACCATGTTTGAAGTTATCCATGTTCCAAAGAGCCTGAGTCCTTCCAGTTATTAATCAGCTGGGATTCGACACGCAACAGACAGCACAATCTTCATCTGAAACTCCAGTGTAATGCTAATAAAGACCCATGCCCACTAGTCTGCCGCATTCTTGCCCATTCTACTCCAATTACATGACATACATGTCACAAAATAAATCAAAAAAGTGTATTAGTGTTGCATCAGATGCTTGTCTTTCAATCAGAGCAAGATGGTGCGCTACTCGGCTCACCGTGACACTACATCATCTTTTACAGTGATTAACAGCTATGTCTGGCCAGACAAACTGCAGGATTTACGAGGCACATGCTGCTGCCATTATGTTCGCCAAAGTCCCCCACCAGCGTGGTTCCAAGCTGTGGTGGGAGCAGATTAAAATTTCTCGACACTTACTGCGGGTGAAGCTGTAATCTGAGTTTTACATAGTCTAACCTCGTAGTTGTATGTGTGTGGGCATGGGATTAAAATAATGGCTGGTGCAGATAAATCCTCCAGAGCCCTTAGGAAAAGTCAAGCACACTTTGAAGAAAAATGATGTGTTGCTGTGTGGCTCAATCCATCACAAATGAAAGCATTTAGCATCCCTATTATGGTCTGCCATTACGACAATGATAATACTATCCAATGAATAAATGCAATATTTTACAATAACAATCAAATGGGCAGACTCTGATCTCATTTTCAGCAATGCAGATGACCCTCACTTCAAATGGGCTTCCCCCAGTACTTATAAATCACAGAAACACAATAGTAGCATAAGCAGCCAAAATCAACCAGATGTAATCAAAACAACAATCTAAAGTAATTTTACATGAGATATAAAGAAGTAAAATAGAGGAATGTAGGTCACGGTACTAGACTGAGCAGTATGTGACAGATGTCAGCACAGGGTCAGCTTGAGGAAGAACAGACCACAATGACATCACTTAAAGAACATGTTGCACCAACCAGAGAATAATATCCAGGTCCACATCATCAAAGAAGTCAACACGCACAGATAGCACGCGATCGCCAGCCAGAGGACAATGCCCCAAGGCAGTTCCACATCAACTCCTCACAAAGTTCCTTCACAATTCTGGCATGTTAGACGTTAGTATAAAATAACGTATTCAGACTGGTTCCAATGTAAGAAATACATCTGCATGTTCAGCCAGCCTGAAAGAACAGCGGCGTGGGGACATTCCACATACGCGTTCACAGCAGCAGCAAAATAGAGTCCTGAGACACACAAAATAGAGTCAGCACACGTTAGGATCCAAAATCTGACAGACTCAAAAAAATTAAGAGTTTCGTAAATCCGAGCTATCACTTTCAAATAAAAGATCTGAAGCTTCGTTACTGGATGTAGCAGCCTTCGTTTGACTCTGTCTGTCGGCCATCGGGATGTTTCTGCTTTTCCTAAAATGTACATCACATGCCAAGAAATACAGAGTAAGACATTTTCCGGAAATCCACCTGCTAACTTGTTGAGCGAGAGGGATAACTAGCAATAAAATACATCAGTGAACACTAGTTATTACCACATGTGTGCGGATAGACTTACAATCATGAATACTTTGATATTGTTTTTCTAACAGAGATGTTAAATAACATGTGACATGTCCTTTAATGAAGCTAAAGGAGAGAACTGTGGCGCCAAAACAGAAAGATTTAAACATTTTAAAAAATGGTTTTCAGACTCAGTGTGCATATGATAATCGGTACAGCAAAACTTAATAATGGCTTTTCAAACAAGCAAAAGCTGGTTCTACATCCTAGAAATAAGACTAAGGGGAAAATAAAATAGATGCCGCCTGCATAGCATTCACATTTTAAATGCATTAACCTCGGTATATAATCCATTTGTGCTGATGGTCCAAGTTTCGTGTTTTACCGAATACTGTTATTACTCACCGATTAATTCAATACACCAAAACGCAGTCATGCTGATTTGTACTTGGCTGGGAAAGACCTTGGGAATACTGGGAGAGCCACATTTTCCCATGTAAAAACTGGGGTGGCATCAGGAAGGGCATCCAATAGAACATATGCCAAATCCACAATGGAAACACTCCATTTGGTTTAGATGAGGGGGATACCTGAGGATTGTTCACAAAAAGCACGGTGTGGAATTTGCACGTTAAATTCCAGGAATTCAGTCTGATGATGTCAGCATCAGCCCCGTCACCACCCAATCTGTATCCAAAGCTCAATTTATTAGAAGTTCAAGAATCTGAAACTCAGACCAGTTCGATATTGTCATTGATATGTTTAGATGTTTACATCCTTCCAGTTGGTGCTAGTTCCATGATAGAAACATTATAAATAGACCAACATGTTCACTATGACTATGTCGGTCAAAAACCTGTCCTATACTTACACATAGGCTCAATCACACGTTACACAGACTTATTATGAAGAGAACCCTGCATAAAGTTTGTGCCAAATCAACATGCAGATCCACATCAGATTTGCTTTGGCCATCGCTAAGCAAAACGAGAACAGCCAAAGGAAGAAAACTAATCAAAACAGAAGAATAGCAACATAAAGCGTTGCATATGCCTGGTGTATGGTTTTATAGTAGAGGTGAAAATGAAGTCTGGAAATTAATCACCAATGATTGGTGCTTTATATGGTGTATTTGTATAGAGAAATGTGGAATGACCAGAAATGGTTTCAATCAGACAAGGCGTTCTTTAGTAATTCCACAAAAAATGAAAAGTTTATAGATGGACAGGGTAAAAACTTACTATAATTCACAGGGTGAAAAGTGTTTGCACACTTGCTGAAACAGTTTGTATTCCAACCAGTGGTGGGCACAGATAACCAAATAATTAACTTCGATAACAGATAATCAGATAACTGAAAAGTTATCTTTGATAAACCGACAAAAATGTATCAGAAGTTACAGATAACCATTAACCGATAAATTCCAGTATTGTCTCTGGTACATTTGCAACTACTAATAAACTGAATTTGAGTTATAACACCACGATCGCTTTTGGAAGCATCAAAAGCGATAAAAGACCCAAACAATGAACCCGCACTTCAATGTTTGAACATCCTGCCCCCTGCTGGAATCTCTTGTTTACTACACAGCTTACAGCACAGAAGCAAGCTAAGAGCAGCCACAAAGCCCAGCTCTCTACCAATCACAAGGCTCCAGTCAGGCGGAGGTCTTGGAAAATAAAGTCATGCTGACTTGTGGTTTGGTGTGAATACTGATAGAATAACTCCATTAATGTCAATTCTGTCAACTGTACAAAGTTAAAATATAACATGTATCTTTTAATGTTGAATAATGCACTAATTCTGAGGTTTTGTAACAAACACAGACAGATCACAAAGGATTCTGGGTAAAAGTGCCTCTGCTAAACACTGATTGGTTCAGTCATTCATTATGTAAACCAACACGTTAATGTGACGTGTGTCGTGTGTTGGTGTTTACAGATAAATGTGCTTTTGTAAAATATTCCATTTTTTATTTGTAAAAACAGGCATTTTTACGGAGCCCTGGAAGTGTCATCACAAAATGTTTTGCATGTGGAGAGAATGTGCGCATGTTTTATTACTGCCGTGTGCACGTTTTATGATGTAAAATGTGCACTCAATATTTTCTTGACACATAAATGTTGGCTTTACACTGTGCGAGTTTTGCCTCTTTTTCAGATGATTTTTCATTCGTGCGAGAATTTTTTGGACCGAGTTTCAGGTTAATCGCACGTCCTGCATCGTGTAGTGTACATGGCGTAACAAGCTGCGTTTAACATCTCACGACCACCTCCTGATTGCCGACTGTATGGTCGAATGAAAATCAAACCTGTTTGATATTATTCTGGTCGGCCGTCGTAAGGGTATCCTGCTGCTGAAGAGCTACAAGCATCCAACCGCTCGCGCTTGTTGTGTGGGCCGCTGAAGAGGAGGTACTGCTGGCCCACCACCACCAGATGGCGCCCGGCTTGGAGTGCGGGCTTCAAGCACAAGAGGGCGCCGGAGCCACTGGGAGTGACAGCTGTCACTCATCCTCAGCACCAGCTGTCACTCATTCATCTCATCACCATCACCATAAAGGCCGGACTGCAACTCCACCTCCTCGCCGAGAAATCAGCTACCATTCAGGTAACTTTCTCTGCTGACTCAAAACATTGAGTATTAATCTGAACTTCTTTGCAGCCATTTTCCTGGTGTGTCCTTATCTGTGGGATTGGCATTTGGTGTGATCTGCGACGTCTTCGCCTCACACCCCAAACCAGATAAGTGGTGAAACAGGAGCTGCACGAGTGTGTGATTGGAGGTGGAGGTGCTCCCTCCTAACTAAACACTGACTGTGGGATTACTGAGTGTGCGAACTCACACTCATCAGGACTGTCTCTGTTTCTGCCAGCAGTACCGGGTCTGACTGCTGAAGACAGCGGCCACCTGGGGCGCAGGGCTTGACGGCTCCGGTGTTCTTCAGCTCCGTTGGTGGTGGAAGCTGTGTGGGGATCCGGCTCTTCTCTCGCCAGGCGTCTTCTATCGTCGAGCCTGCCCACACGTCACCTGGTGTATGATTGACAGTCCACCATATTGTTATTGTCTGTACGTCGTCGTGCGATTCACAACATTAAATTGTTACTTTTGGCTTATCCATTGTCCGTTCATTAACGCCCCCTGTTGTGGGTCCGTGTCACGACACTTTCACAACAGCACTGTGCATGTGTAAACACCGCAGAGCTGTCTTGTAATTTTTTTTTGTCGTTTTGTTTTGTTTTTAAACTTTGATGTCTCCCATCGAGACTTTTTGTACATTAAGTTTGAAAAAACTTAACTTGTGATTAAAAATATCATACAGTGTCTGCTCAGCTTCAGGACGAATACTGCCATGAACTGCCATGAACACTACTGGCCAGTAGATGGCAGGAGAGGCCTTGAAAACTTGCCAAAACAAAATTCCAGATAATCCGTGTCTGCTACATTTAAGATGTGTGGAATTTAACAAACGCAAATACAATAATGTCTATAAACCCAGAGAATATATTCATGAGAGTTTTAGGCACTAGAGTTTAATGCCGTTGTCCGTGGAGCCTGAACAGTGTGTCTGAAATGCATTTGTCCTGCTGTGAATGTACTGAGATTACCCTATCCTACCCATTATGCACTGCTGGGCACAGCATGTGCTCACTAAAACCTTAAAAATTAGCACATTACTTTAAAACTAAAACATATATCTGATATTTTTACTTTATAAAACTTCAGACATGACAGTAATATTAAATAACTTATCCAAAATTAGTTTGGTTAAAATTTGAACCATAAGTTAAAAATGTATGCCTCTGGATGACTTGGGTGATATTGCCAGAGTATCAGTATGGTGTTAAAGGAAATTATTTTTTTATTTTTTTTTGTGACCAGTTCTACTTTGCCTGTAGAGGATAGAGTGGTTTCTCCTGGAAGCAGCTCTCTTCTGTTTGCAGAGGGTGGAACTATACATCTGTTAGGAAACTTTTAACAGGTAGGTGCTCAACTGATTTTAAATTTTAAAAATGTTTGCCGCTGTTTGGCTTTGTTTATTATGTTATTGGTCTAAAAGTTATTGGACAAAAATTTATCAGAAGATACTAGTCTGATAATGTTTTTTAAAGTTATCTAAAAAGATAATCCGATAATAAAAACATTATCTTTGTTAATTATCTGTTATCAGATTATTGGAACTGTGCCCACCACTGATTCCAACAGCATGTGATCTGCAGATCTGAACTCCAGATCCTGGAACAATGTGAACACAAGCCAAGAAACATGGCAATCAAAGACCTTTATGGTGCTGTGAGGCAAGAACCTTGGAAAAAAGATCCAATAAACCTATTAAAATTTAAAAATGATATTGTCCAAAGCTACATGGTGGCGAAGTTTGCTTGAGCCTTCATAGGATTCATGGTGTGTTTTTGTCTCTTTCCTGCAGTGTGGAGCTGGACTTCAAGCAGCAGGAGGACAAGCTGCAGCCACTTATGAAAAGGCTTTGTCCTGCAGAGGACTCCCATTTCACAGCCCTGCCTTACCCGCAGGAAGCCTTCACCTCCACCCCAAAACGCAAGTCTAAAGCTGAGTCCAAGAAGCACGGCCGTTGGAAATTTTGGTTCCTGTGAAAACAAAAGGACCATCCCCCTCCACAACCCTTGCATAGGAGATCTTCATTTGTGTTCTAATTCTTATTCCGTCTCCTTTTCTCTTCTCAAACACTGCATCTCTGGCTATTAGTAGACCTGGTAACCAGCTGTAACGCAGACCTCGGGATACCGATCCCCTACTCAGAGATGTATGACGGAAAGCAAGTGTAGATTCTGTGGAAATCTCAAAATGTCATGCTTACCAAAAATGGATTTTGAGTTATTCTGAACTAATTTCTTCAAACAAGGTGTGAAATTACACCAGGGAAATGGAGATCAGCAAGGTGAGAAGACGAATTTAATTTCCCTCTAATCTACAGCATTTGCATATATTTTTCTAGCTAAAGCCTATGAGGTCCTCTTCTATGATCACGATTCATTATCTGTCGAATTTCTATTCACCATTTGGGAATTTCTTCCAAACCTCCAGGAGAGGTTGGCAATTCAACCACGATACTCTAAAGGTCGACAACAACTGCATATCACCATAATGGAAAGCACAAATAACACTGTTCAGGATACATTCTCTCAGAATTATTAACTATTTTGAAGACTGTCTAGTAGATGTAGATCATGGATTAACTATGATAGAAGAAAGAACACCTGAAGCAGACCGGCCGACGTACTATGGAATTCTATACTGACTTTCTATTCATCATCAAAATGTCTCCTTGATTCAACTGGCTTTGAAGCAAAGAATGAATAAATCACACCTATTTTCATATTCACCTTTGCAAAGTTAGGCGTCAATGTACTTTTTTCTATATAAATATCTCTATAAACGTTCACTTTAAGGTTTAGTGTAATATACATGAATTATTTCTTTCACGTCTAACTAAACTCATGGTACAATAAAATGATTATCAACAAAAACAATAAATAAAAAAATCCCAGAATTTTATCAACCAACTAAAAATAATTTAAAAACCACTTCATGTTTCAGTGAATACATAAATTGATTTGAGCAGATGTAAGAGAGGAAAGCGGGAAGAGAAAGAAGGAAGTTATGATTGTATTTCTTCAGTATCCTGCAACAGCTAAACAAACCAAGCCAGAAGACTGAATGTGCCCATTCTGACCATGACCAGGGCTTCTACAGTGCAGGGTGGCAGGCGTGTAGCCTCGCATGCTTTTTACAACCCTTAGAATTTGCAGGATATTTTCTAGCTTTTCAACAAACTATTTTTAAGAATAATAACAATAATAATACTAAAAAACAGTTATTTTCTCTTGCCCCATTGTAATTACGAGCTTCTGCCCATTGCTTATTATCTATTTACCTGTAACATAAATGCTTAAAGATTATGTACAGGCAAAATATTATACACATATATGTACGTTGTATAGTATCAAATAGGGCTAATACAACTGAATGAGCAGCCAATATTTAAAACAAAAAGTGAATTAACAGCGCTGCAAAGGAAGAAATATTGTTGAAACAATGGTACCAAGGGCATAAAAATTTTTTTTCTACTTAAAATACAGAAATTATAAATGCCAGTTTAACCTTCACAAGCTCAAAAGTGTTGCTTTCTGTTGGGTACACGTGATTCACACCTTCACTCTTGTACACGCCAAATTGGCAACTTTTCAGTAAGTATACTGTAGCATCAAGAAAGAACTAGATGTTTATCTGTATGTTGAAGAAGTGCAATTGATTTATTATGTGCAATACTGTGTATTTTATACTGTTTTATAAAAAAAAAAGACAATTATGGATATTTAATATGAAAAATATGAAAAATAAAAACAGATATCTATGGACCTCTCTGGATTAGACTGAGTATGATTCAGATGTTCAGAAGAGGGGTAATGCGCTCACCTGTGGTTCTCTGCATGTGGTTAACTGTGAACACAAGTACGATCGTAAAAAACACTTAGATGGCATAGTAGGGAAAATAACCACAAAACCAATAGAGTGCTTTACAAAATCACCAAACACATCAACAACAGATATGTCTGATTTTTACCCAAGGCCATCAAATATGAGCAATGGGTATTGTGAAGACTTTGCATTTGTCTGTCCATCTGTCTCTGCTCAGCATAAGTCCAGTCCTATTACCAGAGTCTTCAAATTCACAGGGAACATTCTTGGGACCTTTAGACCTTGAACATGTTCAGAGATGGCTAACGTGGACTTATTTTAAGAGGTATTTTAAGAAGTTAAAAAGTTGGCGTGGTGAGGGGTGGGGGTGACAGCCAATCACAGGACAGCAGCACAGTGATGTCAGTGGCTGGTTTAGCTAGCTGTAAACTATGTTTCCTTTGTGTGTCAATATAACCTCTTTGTCATATATTATGTAAACACTTCTAAAACTGAAAACACTGTTTTTGGAACCTGATAACACCTCTGGAGTGATTTACAAGACATTTCATGGAAGTCAGCGTGCATGTATATATATATATATATATATATATATATATACACACACACACACACACAATTTGCACTGGCATACCAATTAAACAACTGCAAATTATAAAGAAAATACTCATATGGCCAAGGGTACTTTAGCACTGCATTATATTTTGTTGTCTATTCTTTATTTTTCTCACAATTCTGACCAGCATATGCCGACACAAAGCACAAACTAATGAACGTGAGAAGTAGTCAAATCATGGGAACAAATTTGTATCTTATACACACGCAGTAGCATTTGGAGTACTCCTTCCATATTTTTTCTCTCTCTCTCTCTCGCTCGCTCTATCACTCCCGGAACTCTACATGAACCACAGATGGGAACCACAACCTCCTGTGCAGCTTCTGCCTTTGCTGCACAGAGCGGCCTACCCTGCAGCCATACACCGTAGCGTCTATGCCATTTTTCTATGGTTCTTCCACACTACTCTTTTGTGTATTCGTGATGCATTTAAGATATGACAATAATGCTTGTTCTCACTTTATCAGTGTGGATTCTCTTCAGGTTTGTCCTCCAGCTCAAAGACAAGCACCTTAGGCCACAAACCTGAATGTGAGAGTGAATCATTGTCTGCTGCATTCACACTGCGACAGTCTGGCAACCTGCATGGCCTGTACAACGCTTTAACACCAAATTTTATAGATACTCATTATATTACTTCACAGACACAGTCTGACTTAAAAGCAACTCAGGTGGTTGAGCGTTTGTAAGCAACACAGCAGCATATCATTTTAAAAAGGCAAACTACAGTTTGTGATTTCAGCCAGACTGAAGTTTGAGAATTCAGGAGGGAAAAACATCTTTTAACAGAAGACTGAAAGGTTAAAAACACAAAAGGAATCTGCCATAAATCTTTCTGACGCAATAGCGTGGCAACAGGGAAGAGAAGAATACAATAGCTGGATAAGCAGGAGAGGACTTCTGGTGCAGAAAGTCAACCAGCCTTAAAACCTGCTTCTGATCCGCGGCTTACACTCGGCAGAGTTTTGTTGCCCCGAACCTCCTCACTTTAATGCCACGTAAGGGTGGCGCAAGCACGTCCACGTGCTCTTATGCATATGTGAATGTGGATGACATCGGTATGGGTGAGCTGATGAGGTAAATCCAGGTGAAGCTTCAGAAATTGCTGCTTGAGGGCAACACCATCTCCGCTAAAAAGAGCAACCCACACACACACACGCGCACACACACACACACACACACACACTCTCTCCAGCTTCACAGCTTTCTCTAGTTTGAGTGCCAACATGCGTCGCACTGATTTTTACACAGCAATGTCAGTAAGGACAGCTGTGACATAAGCTGCCAAGAGGTCAACAAACCCAGGAGGGCACTAAGAGTTGCAGCATCTGAGAGAAGAGGTTCAGCGAGAGCGATAAACGCGCAATTGAGGCATTATGATGCAGTGCCATATCTCACTATGCTTCTTTTTCTGTAAGCACTCTGCACCACTCTGGCCAGTGGGAGAGGGAGACAGAGAGAGAAAACACAGAAAACAGAAAGGGAGAGATGAGCGTATAAATGCTGCGACAACCATATGGAGAGACAAGTGATATACAATCAAAACGATAAAGAGAGTGAGTGATTCAGACACTTGGGGTGGATGGTGTTTGGAGCAGACATTTCAATGGCTGTGGAGCTGCAATATATTCAGTCAGTGAGTGCATGCAGTAAAGAATGAGCTCCGGCCCTTATAGCCAGTCAGCCCCATGCTGTCAATCAATAACAGTGCAGCTCCCCTTCTGCAACTTTCCACTCCAATCCGTCTGAAAGCAAAGAGGCACAAACACTGCAGAGAACGATGACTACAACCTGTCGTGAGCTATTCTAAAAGCCTCTTAGAGCTAAACTCTGAAAGTCAAAATATCAATGAAGGATGAAAGGAATCAGAGGGCTGGTACATAACTCCGTGAGGTCTACACACCACACTAAAAATGTACACGTCAATACACATCTGGAATGGTGTGTTAAACTATATATGACATCATGTGACGTCTGTACGACTTCACTGTGAAGTAATTTATGCCAATTATACATATCAATCACATATTTTGCCAATTAATACAACCCCAATTCTTGTTGTGTGAAATGTAAATAAAAACAGAATACAGTGATTTGCAAATCCTCTTCAACCTATATTCAATTGAATACACGACAAAGACAAGATATTTAATGTTCAAACTGATAAACTTTATTGTTTTTGTGCAAATATTTGCTCATTTTGAAATGGATGTCTGCAACACGTTTCAAAAAAGCTGGGACAGTGGTATGTTTACTACTGTGTTACAACACCTTTCCTTCTAACAACACTCAATAAGTGTTTGGGAACTGAGGACACTAATTGTTGAAGCTTTGTAGGTGGAATTCTTTCTGATTCTTGCTTGATATACGAGGTCTGTTAGAAAAGTATCGGACCTTTTTATTTTTTTCAAAAACCTGATGGATTTGAATCACGTGTGCTTGCATGAGCCAACCTTGAACCTTCGTGCGCATGCGTGATTTTTTTCACACCTGTCGGTTGCGTCATTTGCTTGTAAGCAGCCTTTGTGTGAGGATGGGTGGAGTCTCTCGTCATTTTTTCTTTGCAAGGAAATGGCGGAACGACTGGAGCAGCGCGACTGCATCAAATTTTACCACAAACTGGGCAATAGTCAGGTGAAAACCATTCAGATTATTCAGATGGCTTTCGGTGACGATCCTCTGGGCATCACACAGATTAAGAAGCGGTACAACCGGTTTAAAGACGTCCGCACAACGGTGAAGAGCGCCGTGCTCCGATCGGCATCAACACGCTGAAACGACCGGATCATTTCATAAGTGAACGCTGTGGTGATGTGGGATCGTTGTGTGATTATCCGAGAAATTGCGGAAGAGGTGGACATCAACACTTTTTCAGCACATTCCACTGTGAAAGAAGATTTCGCCATGAAAAGAGTTGCAGCGAAATTCATCAGCACGAAGCTGATGACGCAGCAACAGCGCCTCCGTGATGAAGTCTCACAGGACATGTTGTAACATGCCCCGACATGTCCAGTTTGTCCACAATTTCTCGGGTAGTCACACGACTGAAAAGCCACCGACAGCCGCCTGAATCTTCCAAATGGCTGACGACCACAGACCACAGCACACTTTTCCACTTTGTGTCTGTCCATTTCAAATGAGTTTGGGCCCAGAGAAGGTGGTGGCGTTTCTGGAATGTATGGTTTTCGCTTTGCATGGTAGAATTTTAACTTGCACTTGTAGATGTAGTGACGAACTGTGTTAACTGACAATGGTTTTCTGAAGTAATCCTGAGCCCACGTGGCAAGATCCTTTACACAATGATGTCGGTTTTTAACGCAGGGGATTGAATCAATCAATCAATCAACATTTATTTATAAAGCGCTTTACAGCACCGACTGGTGTCCAAAGTGCTTAACATTAAAAACACAAATTTACAAAATAAAACACATATAAAATAAAATTTTAAAACAACACATAAAAAAGAACATAAAAATAACAGAACATGTCACCTCCCCACTAAGTGTTAAAAGCCAGTTTAAATAAATAAGTCTTTAACTTAGATTTAAAAAGTGCTAGGTCAGGAATAGTACGTAACTCAAGAGATAGCTCATTCCACAGTCTGGGGCCAGCTACCGCGAAAGCATGATCACCCCAGCGTTTATATCTTGACCTTGGAACATCTAAGTAAAGCTGGCCAGACGCCCTTAACGTCCTACTGTAGGTGCGCAAAGTTAAAATTTCAGACAAGTAGGGAGGTGCAAGGCCATAAATAGCTTTAAAAACAAACATTAAAATTTTAAAATCAATTCTAAAACGAACTGGAAGCCAGTGGAGTAAGTATAGGATGGGCGCAATATGCTCACGTCTAGAAGTGTTTGTCAAAAGACGAGCAGCAGCATTCTGCACCAACTGGAGACGCGCAAGAGACGACTGATTAATGCCCGCATAAAGTGCATTACAATAATCAAGTCTGGAGCTGATGAAAGCATGAATGGCCGTCTCAAGATCACGTCTACTGAGAAAGTGCTTTATTTTAGCCAAGAGGCGAAGTTGGAAAAAACTAGCTTTGACAACAGAATTTATCTGTTGATCGAACCTCAAACAGCTGTCAAATATCACTCCCAAATTCTTGACAGCTGGTTTTACATAGTTAGCCAAAGCACCAAAATTTGGTGTTACCACATTTGGTATGCCAGTGCGCTCAAACACCATGATCTCAGTTTTACCATCATTCAGGTAAAGGAAGTTTCGGGACAGCCACTGCTTTACATCACGAATACAATTAAATAATGATGACAAAGCATCACTCCCATTAGTCCTCACAGGCAGATAGATTTGCAGATCATCTGCATAACAATGAAAGGACAAATTGTGCTGGGTTATAACTGACCCCAATGGCAGAATGTACAAAGAAAATAGAATCGGCCCAAGGACAGATCCCTGCGGCACTCCACAGCACAGAGGAGCAGTTGATGAGGAAAGATCCCCAATCATGACAGAAAAGCTCCTTTCAGCCAAATATGATCTAAACCACTCAAGTGCAATACCATGAATGCCAATAAAATGTTCCAACCGGGAAACAAGTACTGTGTGATCCACAGTATCAAAGGCTGCTGTGAGGTCCAACAGAACCAGCACAGCAGGATTCCCTGCATCCACCGACAGAGTAATATCATTATGAACTTTTAAAAGTGCTGACTCAGTGCTGTGTCGCGATCTAAACCCAGACTGGAATTTTTCAAGGATGAGATTGTCTTCTAAAAATGATTGTAACTGTAAAAAGACAACCTTTTCTAAAACCTTAGATAGAAATGGCAGATGAGAGACAGGTCTAAAATTGGATAAAACTGATGAGTCCAGGTGAGGTTTTTTAAGAAGAGGTCGAACCACAGCATGTTTAAAAGCAGCTGGAACAGACCCTGATCTAAGGCAAGCATTGATAAAAGTTAGGAGACCCGCCCCAACAGTATTAAAAGCCTCCTTCAGCACCTTAGCTGGAACAACATCAAAAGGACAACTTGTAGATTTTATGTGTTTTACAACATCAGCGAGAGATGCAAAAGAAATGGGCTCAAACTGTTCGAGCACAGCAGAATGTGCACGAGGAGCAGAAAACTCAACATTACAGTTCTGATCAGCGTTCTGTCTGACTGATGAAACCTTATCAATAAAAAACTGAAGAAACTCCTCACAGGTTGTGGTTGTAGCGTCCAACAAAACAGAGGTGTGTGGATTTACAACTGAGTTTATAGTCTGAAATAACACACTGGGACGATGACAACTGCTCGAAATAATATGAGACAGATATTGTGCTTTTGCCTCCTTCACAGCCTTCTGATAGTCAGTTAGACTGTCCCTCAGAAAACCCAGAGACACCTGCAGTTTGTCCTTTTTCCATTTTCTCTCCGCCCGTCTGCAGCGTTGCCTGAGAGCACGGGTCGTGGCATTTAACCAGGGGTCGGATTTTGATTTCCTGGATTTGCAGCGCATCGGTGCAACAGAGTCCAAAATGACTGTGCATGTAGAGTGGAAAGAAGAGAGGATGTTATCTGGGAGTAATGGAGAAACCAGTCCATTCATGGCATAAAACTGAGAGTCCATGAAGGCAGCAGCAAAGTCCCCCGCTGTCGAGGAGGTGACCAAACGGCGGCGAGAGACAGGAACAAGTGGCTTACTAGCAGATGGAGGAGCAATAAATTAAAAAATAACAGGAAAGTGATCTGAAATAGCAATGTCTGATATGTCCTTAAGTGAAACTGAGAGCCCAAAAGAAATAACCAGGTCCAAGGTGTGTCCAAGATTATGTGTTGGTCCATCCACAACTTGTGTTAGACCAAAAGAGTTCAGGAGGCTTTTAAAATCATCAGCCAGCTGATTAGAAGGACAATAGATATGAATATTAAAATCACCACAGACCAAACATTTGTCATATTTTGGGATAAAATCTGCCAGAAACTCAGAAAACTCCTGAATAAAATCCTTATTAAATTTTGGTGGACGATAAACAACAGCACAGAGCACAGGACAGTCGAACTCCATCACAAACAACTGAAGTTCAAAAGTGGAGTAGACATTAGAAGATAAAAATCGGCATTTAAAACTGTCTTTAAAAACCGTGGCCACACCACCGCCTCGACCTGATGCTCGCGGGGAGCTGAAAAACGAGCAGCCGGGGGGGAGGAGCTCAGAAAAGGTGCTATTTTCACCTGGTTTCAGCCAGGTCTCCGTTAACAGGAGAAAGTCCAGATCACGACTGGAGAAAAGTCATTCAAAATGAAAGTCTTACTTGTGAGTGACCTTGTGTTGACGAGTGCCACACGGACTGAGCGCACGTCAGTCTGCTGGGAGACACGACCGAGCGGGCGCAGGTTCTCCTGCACGCAGCCACGACTGCAGCTCCTCACAGGACGTCGACGCGGAAGTGGAGACCCGGCAATTTTTTAAAGGATTCTTCACCATTGTGGGATAGGGGGAATATTGACATTCTAGTTTCTAACTCTACAAAAACAAGGCAGAAAGGCTTGAAAAAAATTAGGGTGTAAAACAGTCAAATGTTCTATCAAACAACAAAGTTTGGTGATGATCAGATCCGGATTCCGGATCTGGTGATCCAGAATATGCAAAAATATAGGGAAAATAGAAAATGTGTCAGTGTGAGGTGACAAATGAAGCTAACTAACACCAAATTGTAGCTGAATCTGTACTGATTCAGTAAGGTGTCATCAGATTTGATGTAGCTTCAAATGTTATGGAGCTAGATCCAGAAGAAAACCACCATTTCCGAAAAATCGTTTTTATACAATAACGTTTGAACTAATAAAGACATAAAAGTGATTCCAAGTTCTAGTGGTATGTTTTCATGGTCAAGGATGTCAAATATAAAGGAAAGAAAAGTGTATGTATCATAGTTTTGGTTGGAACACTGAATTGTTGAATAGATCACTGTGCCAAGGAGGGAATCTCTTTAGGATCAGGGACCCTATGGCGTTGTTTAGAGAAGTGTTTCATAAATGTTAAAAAATTCATATATTTGCAGTTTAGTTGAATAATAAATTGAATTTTGTCTCTTATTTGTTTTTGTCTATAAGCACATGCAATATCAATATCAGTGCTCAGATTACAGTAGCTTCTGGGAAAGGTGCAAGTTGCAATAAACTGTGATGCCAAGCGCTAAGGATACATGCTATCCAGTCACAGCAGATGAAACTTTTTTTTACTACTGAGCAAACATCACTGTTAGACTCTTTTACGTTCAATGATTCCACGGTGTGTAGATGTTATGGCGTTAGTGACCCCATGGCCTTGGCGAAGGTTTGCACTCTCTGAGTGCTTCTAGTTGTATTCTGTTTTTATTTACATTTCACAATGTCCCAACTTCATTGGAATTGGGGTTGTACGAGGTCTGTTAGAAAAGTATCTGACCTTTTTATTTTTTGCAAAAAACACTGATTTGAATCACGTGTGATTGCATCAGCCAAGCTTGAACCTTCGTGTGCATGCGTGAGTTTTTTCACGCCTGTCGGTTGTGCCATTCGCCTGTGAGCAGGCTTTGTGTGAGCAGTGGTCCACCCCTCTCGTCGGATTTTTATTGCAAATAAAATGTCTGAACGATTTGGAGCTTTGCTGCATCAAATGTTTCCAGAAACTGTGAGAGACCTCCAGGTGGACACCATTCGGAAAATTCAGATGGCTTTCAGGGACGATTTTATGGGGATTACACAGATTAAGGAGTGCTCCAGCCAGTTTAACGACCGCCCACAGCGGCTGAGAGCGCGGCGCACTCCGAGCGCCGATCGACAGGCTGAAACCCCGCTGAAACAACCAGATCATTTCCAAAGTGTAGGCTTTGTTGATCCAGGACGTCGTCTGACTTCCACAGAAATGGCAGAAGACCTGGACATCACCACTTTTTCGGCACATTCCACTGTTACAGGAGTTTTTGTCATGGAAAGAGAAGCGGAGGGATGCGCCACTGAGCCGCTCATGGCGCGGACAAAAGCACCTCCGTGTTGGTCTCACAGGGCGGCTTTCAGATGGCTTTCAGATGGTTTCAAGCAACATCGTGATGGCAATACACAATACATAGTTGTGCTTTGACTGGATTTCTTGGCTCTCGGGAGAGGTCTTAGAATGGTTTCCATCATACCTCTATGACCTAATCAGTTTCTGTCTGGATTGAGACAGCTTGCCCGTGGGGTACCTGAGGGTTGTGTCTTGGGCCCAATACTTGTGCTTTTATATCTGCTTCCTTTAAGACAGAAAATTAGCAAGTACAGTGATGTGTCTTATCACTTTATGCTGATAGTATGCAGAAATACTGTTTTTTTTTAAGCCCACTGAGTTCCACAAATTGTCTTCCTTAAATAACTGCTTATTGAACATCAACCAGTGGTTAAGTGAGAATTACTTACAACTGAATTCTGAGAAAGCAAAAACTAAAATTGTTGTCCCTGACAGTGTCATTCCACAAATAAAACAGCACATAGGTCCTTTAGTTCCTTCTGTCCAGCCATATGTGTGGAACCTAGACATTTTTAACTCAGCAATGTCCTTGTAGCATCAATCTAAAAAGTTAATTAGAAAAAACTTTGTTTTATCTCCGCAAATTTCTAAATGGAAGCCCCTTGTATCCAAGCAGTGGTGAGCACAGTTCCGCTAATCCGCTAAATGCTAATTAGCGAAGCTAACTTTTCTGTTAGAGGATTAGCTTTTCAAGCTGACTTAGAAAACCTTTAGTGGACTAATTAGCTTCTGCTAAATTTAGCTCCGCTAACTTTTAGTCCGCTAACTTTTATTTGCTGGCACAGTTAGTAAAGCCAAACGGTAAAAAATGTTTGTAAACCCTAACATCATACGTATTAGTTCCTGTCTGTTATGTGTTTTGCAGCAGTCAGGCAGCTGTGAGGAGTTGAGCTCAACCCTACCCCAGCAGTATCTCCTGGGATTCTGCCAGTAGATTCTCCGACTGGAGGCTCTACTAGCCGAGAGTCTATTCGCAGTGTATAATACCAGTATAGGTATTATACACATACCTATACATACATAGTAAATAAAGAACATACAAAGTTACACTGAAATTCTGCAACTTAGTGACAATAGACAAGCAGCCTTGTACACACACCCAAAAGGCAGCATATCAGACTCAGACTGTTTCATCAGCTTCAAGTGCAGCTTAGAATCAATATCACTTTTTAAAGCACTGAGAGGTCCAATTCCTGCACATATTACTGATATAATCACGCTTTATAATCCTAATGGAAGCTTTAGCTCTTATTTGCCCTATTGACGTATCCCATAATCCCTTGCACACCAGAGAGTCGCTGCAGTCAAACAACATAGAGAATCCACATGATGACAATTGTAAATTAATATTATACTACAAAAATGTAATTTTTTTTCTGCTTTTCGTCACGTTAATAAGAGACTGCATGCATGATACCCTGAAAACTTGCTAAAACAATTATAACAAATAATCCGTCTACGGTGGCTTAGTGGTTAGCACTGTTGCCTCACAGCGAGAAGGTTGTGGGTTTAATTCCCGTGGCCTTTCTGTATGGAGTTTGCATGTTCTCCCCGTGTTTGCGTGGGTTTCCTTCGAGTGCTCCGGTTTCCTCCCACATCTAAAGACATGCGGATTAGGTGGATTGGAATCCTTAAATTGTCCGTGGGTGTGTGTGTGTGGGTGTGTCTGTGTTTGTTTGTCTGTTTGTGGCCCTGCGACAGACTGGCGTCCTGTCCTGGGTGTATCCCGCCTTGCGCTCTATGACTGCTGGGATAGGCTCCAGCCCCCCGCGACCCATAACTGGACTAAGCGGTAGAAGATGAATGAATGAATGAATCCGTGTCTAATCTGCATAGAATTTAATAAACCCAAACCGAATTTCAGACATATTATATATATTAGTCTGGAACAAAGAGGACAAACAGTGTTGTAAAGAACAATAATCAAGACGTTAAAGAGCAAACTTCACTTTCCCCCAGAATGACATGATCAGGAAGTGAGCGTAGCTCACAGCAACTCCCATTGAAAATAATGGAGACACAGCCTGTGATTCTCGCATGTTTACATAAAACAAATGCAATAACAACGTCTATAAACCCAGAGAATATATTCATGAGACTTTTAGGCACAATATAAAATAGTTTTATGTTGCAATGTTAATGGTGTTGTCCGTGTGGAGTGGTTAAAGTGGAGCCCGATCAGAGCGTCTCAATGCAGTTCTCAATGTTACTGCGAACTCTCCGAGGTTTTGCTGGATTTGAAATGTCAATAGGGCGAATGGCAGGTAATTTTCTTTCTCACCAAAATGTAGCATCTTTACACAGAATGTCACATGACCACCAAAGGTTAGGCTACAATGGCACATTCCACACGATGAACAAAGCAGTGTTCATCCAACTTGAAAAAGTTCATCTGTTTTCAGCCTCGGCTCCATTTTTACAACGCTTTGTTCTTTGTTTTTTGTTGATTAGGTTTTTGTTGTAGTTGTTTTTTTGGGGGGGGGGGTGTCATCATTTAACTCGGGACAAAAATTTATTTAACGGGACCCTTACTGATTTGGAACACAAACACCCCGGCAGCAAGCAGAAGCAAACTGGCTAATTAACATTATTGGCTGAGGCAATAATATCTCAAAGTAAACCCCTTCTTGTCACCACTGAACAGGTTGAAACATGGGGTGTTTCAATGCGGTGCTAAATCTGTACCTGGGTTGTCTGACTAAAAGTAAAATAAATAAATCATTTTAAAACGACTGCTTAGGCAGTTAGCTGCTTACCTTAGTCTAGCCACTGTATTCTATTGTGGCTGCCACTGACCGATTACAAGTCACCCCTACTGTTGTGAAAGTGTAGGAACACGGACCCACAACAGGGGGCGCAAATGAACGGACAATGGAGGAGTCAAATAACACTGTTTTTACTGTTGTGAAACAGGCACAACAAACACAACCGATTACAATATTGAGACTGAGTTCAATTACAATGGTGTCGTGTGGGCAGGCTCGACGATAGGAGACGTCTGTCCAAGTCGAACCGGAACCAACCCGATTTCCTCTGCCACCGAACCCCGGGAATACTGGAGCCGCCAAGTCCCGAATTCCCAGGTGGCCACTGCCTCCGCTCGTCGGATCCGGTACTGCTGGCAAGGAACAGAAACAGTCAGGTGTGGATGCGGCTGCACCCAGCAACACGGAGGGTGGAGAGTCCACCTCCACCTCTCGTCAACAACAATCAAGAAGTGTAGGAAGGTGAGTACTTATCCAAATGTTGTCCGGTAGTCAGCTGTCCTACAAATAATCAACAAGAATTACAACTATAGTCACACGTATGTTTGGGCGGAGATTGTTACCTCTTTGATAAGGCGATATCTCGGCAAATGAGGTGGAGATGCCGTCCTGCTGATATACCTCCCTGTTGATTGGAATCAGCTGTCTCCAGTGATGGGTGACAGCTGTCATCCTGGCTGCTCCTGTAAGGCGGCAGCGCCCTCCGGTGCCTGGAGCCCGCACTCCAGGCAGGGAGCCCTCTAGTGGTGGTGGGCCAGCAGTACCTCCTCTTCAGCGGCCCACACAACACCTACCCCTACACGCATATAGTTGTCAGCCCGGGATGGACACCATATATTTTTGTGTAGGCCACTGCACACTGAGGCTGGATTGTAAGTGTTGTTTAGTCACCTTACATGGTACCTAAATCCTGCTTGGCCCATGGACTGAAGAGGGTCTTGGTGAAACCTGATCATTGTTTAAAAAACTCTCACTGAGGATATCCAGATAAAATTGGGTAAAAATCTGATGACTACTGCCGTACTGAGAGTCAAAAGCCTAAAACACAACAGCAGAGAATAAATGTATGAGAGAAGAAGAATGCAGCCTTAAGTGGAAGGAAACGTGAAGATGACGTCCACGTGCCTTTCCACCCAGTCTGTGATTTGCTGGAAATGCTGGAAGTATGTTTCGCTCCCATGCTGAAGTTTTGCTAAATGGCATTAAAAAAAAAACACTGAGACTACATCAGCTAATGTTTCCAAGTTTTCATAATATTGTTAAATTCTGACACTTTGGCAAAACATAAACTGTTTAAAAGTTACTGTCAGACCACCAAAGAAACAAAGCTTTTCTTCACTAAAACTCAAATTTGGTTTGGAAGGAACATAAACTGAAGATGACATGCGTGACACACTTTGTTCCGCCTGCACCTTTGAAACTGCGCTGAGTCATGACAGATGCATATACAAGAGCAAATGTTCTTCGAGGACATACAGGTAGAACTTTGCATTTGCTGCAGGTACAGCCAAAATGTTCCTGCATGCTGGTGGAAATGTATTCACAAGGACTCATCTCAACCTGTGAGGGTGGACATGAATATAAAGATAGAGGCTGCTAGCTTGTCCAATGATGCAAATGTGCGCTGATGCTGTGTCTAAGTCCCTAACAGGCATAGCACTGCAGTGACAACACACAACAAAACCAACGCCCCCAACCAGCCACTGCCATCTTTCTCATCAACATACTGCATTCAATGCCACCAGGAGAGAAAGTGGAACAGGGATGGGGAGGGGCTTGAGGAGCAAGTGACGGGAGACGGAGTAGAACGTTAATGCATAAATCTAAATCTAACAGGCTGCCACTCAGAAGAATAAGGATGGCGGTTGGCTGCAGGGTTGTTTGAGCAGCGACGCACAACCTGCCTGCAGAATAGGCAGCCATACCAGAGGCAGCAACAGCAGTCTTCTCATTAGAAAGCTGTGACACGTTTCGTGTTGCTAACTGGGTCTCACAGCTGTTAAAAATTCAGATGAATCTTATTGATCATTAAATAATGATTTGGGGGACCTGCTTCAAATGCAGCTTCGGTCCAGAGTCCTATATAATGTATAGTGTTGGAGCAGGAGAGCCGTTGTGCTTTCAAAAAGACAAGCCTATGAGGTGACCTGCAACTCGCACTGAGTAAAAAGACACTGCACGCACATGCTAAATATTATGCAGGCACTTAGAAATGTCAAGGTAGTCAACTACAATAGCTAGCTAGCTATGCTGTCAGTACCTGACAAATGGCAAGGGTCAATAGGGACAATAAAAGCAAACTGTCTATAGGGGAGAGAGTAGGGTAGAGGGTAAATGCAGCACAGGTATACAAAGTAGAAAGATTCAATAGAGGCCACAGGCGGTCGTGGGAGAGCAGTTTCATTAACCACAGAGGAGGCAGCTCACTGCTGGAAGCAGAAAACGCCATTTCACCTACACCACAGGGGACACAGGGATAGATGAACTTAATATAATGTGGAGAGAGGAAAAAGGCCTTTACGCATCGACCTTCATTAATGCTGGTAACTTTGAAATGAAGGAGTCTAGTTTCATATCTGAAACACATGGTAACAGTGCACCACCATAGCACTAACCTCCAAGACCACGTCAATGAAAGGTACATAGTGGGTCAAATCTTGATCCGCACAGTATTCACAGGTGGGCAAGGTTGAAAGATTATGCACTTCCAAAGCTGACCATCATGAGTCAAGATTCAGAAAAAGTCTCTATGCTGATGTCTCAGCTGTCTAGCAACCTTGTACATGACTTTCTTTTTAACAGTTTTAGCTCTGCATTATTAGGATAACTGTTACATGTCAACATCTCTGTAATGCATAAGTCTGGAAACTGGAACAACCCTTCTACATCTGTGCAACCGCTTTATGTACTTCTAGAAATCTTGCACCATTGCAGAATTCTGATATGGTTGAGGTGCATTTCCAGATTGTTCCACCTTTACAAGTTGGGTGGAATATATATATATATATATATATATATATATATATATATATGTAACTTATGTCATCGGATCAAGTGACAGCCATCAAAGAGGGCAGAGACGACTTGCTCCAGTTAAAAAGACTTAGGCCCAATCTCAATTCTCTTTTGGGCCCCTTGCCCTTCCCCTTGGCTCCACCCCTACGCCTACCCCTTTAAAACAAGGGGTAAGGCCTCTAGCCCTATGAATTGAGACACCCCTCTGCCTTGGGGGGGGGGGGGCTGTCAAACTGCCATCTTCTTGCTCTTTTTATTTTCTTGCCTTTCTGTGTAAATGCAAAGAAACAGAAGAAGTCGCAAATTTCTTCGACACGTCGCAATTATGTTGGAGAATTTTGTGGTATTAATAATTAATTTAATTAATTCGTAATTTACAATAATTAATAGTATTAATAATTAATTCATTGGTAATTAATTTCTGTTAATAATGCTGCTAATAATTAGTCATTAATAATAGTAATAATTAATATTGTTAATTGATTAATCATTAACTGACTGATTAGTAATCCATTAATGAATTAATGAATTAGTAATTAAAATAAATACACACTTGAAATATATCAGTCTGTGTGGAATGAATGTATACATTATACAAGTTTCACTTTTTGAATGGAATTACTGAAATGAATAAACTTTTTCTTGATATTCTAATTATATGATCAGCACCTGTATGTATGTTATGGGCTGCATCTCGTTCTGTTAACCTTAAATTTCTTTTTCAAATTCTCCCATTTTTTTTGCATCCAGCACTATTTCCTTTAGAAATTTCCTTGACAAATAATATCCGTCTATTAGGACGTCAGGTTATGTGTTACACATATATGTGTGTGTATATATTTTCCATCTTACTCCCATTGATGAAACTTCTCCTCATTTTCTGCCTGAAAGCTTATTAGGAGACGAGTGTGCTCAGGGCTCCCTGTTTGTTCACAAAATACACACACGTTACAGACCTTGAAATCCAACAGCAGGAATCGCTATTATCCAAAGATTTATGAACATACAAATTAACATGCATATCCTTTATCATGATTTTCTCCATTATGAGATATAAAAGTGTCTTATCGTAGCGTTCCTGTGTATATGCATTATAACGCCTCAGCGCACGAGCGAAGTTACGATATTCTTCAGAACAACAATATACGCAACAAGCATCCAGCAGCATACACGTTGCTGTCAAAGAAAGCCGCTTTCATTTGTGTGGCTCTGGGCGCCTTGTTTGTTTCTTTGGAGACAGCGGTAAGCTCCTCCTACCCCTCCAAACAGGGAGTGCATCCAGATTCACTCTGTTTGAAGGGGTTTGTAGCCCTCCGCCTCACTCCAAAAAGAGAATTGAGACACCCCCCCTCTGTCTCGTGTCTCGTGCCCGCGCAAAATGGAGAGGAAGGGGGAAGGGGAAGGGCTGAGGGGTAGAATTGAGATTCAGCCTACGTCCATCACAGGTCCTGACTCCCATTGGTGCCGGTGCTTATCCTCAGATTCTCCAGCGTCAAGCAGATGATTAAAACACCTTTCCAAGGACACAAGCAAGTAGTGCGACTGGGAATCCAACCCAAGTCTACATACTATTGTAGATCTTTGATTTCCTGTTTGGCAGAGGGAAATGCAACATGCCCAGTTATAGAATTGTCTCCCAAAAATTAACAGCTCACTTCAATTTCCGGACGAGGTGAAGGACTTACTGCAGTTTTCTGGAGCAGCATCACATACTAACAGGTGAGGAAACAGCATTTTCTTCAGTTGAATTACAGATAATTGATATGGGAAGAAATTCTCTATGCAATTTAACACACCACCTACTTGGTTCATGTACCACCTTCTTGAAACACTTCAGTGACTTTTTGTCTTCAAGTCTCAAACTGTCAAGACTTCTTATTGTGGGTTCTTCAATTCCTCAAAGTCTATACTTTTATTGATCAGTATGATGGTGTTTTAATCTCACATACGAGGCATCTGAAAAGTATGAGACTGTTCTTTCTTTCGTTGTTGAGAAAATTCACAATATCAGAGCTAACATCACCCACTATGTTACTACCAGGGGCAGAGGCAGAACTTAGTCTGGTTGGTATGATGGAACCTGCTGGTTGTCAGACTGACATTTTACTTACTCCAGCAAATATATCAGTATTGCTGGAGAACAAAGATCCAAGTCTTTAGGGTCCTGTTTCTGACAGCCTTACTGCACCGTTGTCTGACTTGAACTATAACAAGTGACCTCAGGTCACAACTGAATTTTTTATTATTTTTGACACCAGGTCTTTCCACAGAATCCTTGAGTACCACTGGAATGACCTTGCATCAACCAAACTATTATTTAAGAAGACTCATATGAGGCATACTATTACCCACATTGTGAAGGAACATCTGCTATGACACTAGATTAGATTACATTACTTTAGATTAGATAGAACTTTAATAATCCCTTGGGAAGACTCCCACAGGGAAATTTAGGTTCCAGTAGCATTGTATAGCAGCACACAGGGTAAGAAGCACACAGAGTAGCAAAAGTAAAAACAAAAGCAATTTGCAAAATGTAAATACAAATATGAATACCAGAAATACTGCCCACTACTGTCTTACTGAGAGGTGGGGATGAACTGCTTGTCTGCCTGGATGGTTACCATCCAGGACCCAAGATGGTTCCGTAGAGTGGTGGATGCGGCAACACACGGTACCATCATGGTAAATGGACTGCATTTACAAGTGTTTTTCCATCTGAATAAGAAGCTCAAAGTGCTTTATAATGATGTCTTGCATTCACCCATTCTTACACACAAAGGTGCTGTCATGCAAGGTGTTCCACTGCACACCAGGAGCAATTGGGGGATTAAAGACATTGCCCAAGGGCCCTCAGTGATTTTCCGGTCTGGCAGGGCTTTGTACTGAGGATCCTCTGATCTCAAGCCCACCACTTAACCACTAGACCATCACCTGTCTCCCAGACCTAACCTGACTTCCATGGATCCACAGTGCTTCTCCCTGATTTCAACTGTTTAGACATTTTGAAGGCCACTCCCAGGCTGATCCAGACATGCCTACCCATGCCATTAGTATCTTTATACAATTTAGGATCATATGGTTCAATATATTCCCAACAACTGGCACCGGGAATGTTCCTCTAGAGTTATCATATTGGGCACAGTCTCCTTTGGCTTGGAAAGTGGTCCTTTAGCATTCGATGCAGGACCACCAGGTTCTGTAACAGCTTTTTTCCCCAGGTCATCAGAGTGCTGAACTCTAAATGAAGATATGCTGGGTATACAGGATATCATGTTTCTACTTTTTTACTTGAACAATTTTTTTGGCATTACTGTTAACTCCGCAGGTCACTTTTACTGTTGCACCTTATAGCACTCTTATAGACTCTTGTTCAGATGCAAAACCCAGCAAGTACTCTTTTTCTAAATGGAGAAAAATACAGTTGACAATGGAGATTTAAAGGAAACCATATTCGGAAATGCACAGACTTTCATCAATAAAATGAAAAGTTTGTTCAAATTCTTTCATATTTGATGGTCCCCTTGACAGCCAAGTACATGTTTGCCGCAACTAAAAAATTTATGGTTTTGGAGATACTGGGTTTTGCATTTTAACTCTTCGTATATTTTTTAGAAATTTGAATCCGGTCCTGAGCCAATTGCAAGGAAATTTCATTCTGTGGACACTTCTTGGATACTGAATGACAATAAAGTCTGTCTAAGGTTCTAAGTCTAAGCCTATAATGGGAATGTTATAGCATATTTAAAGTCTTGTGGGGCTGACTTGGATTGCTTAAGATTTGGCCGCCATACTGGAAGACATCTACAGTGCTATCATTTCCATGCCAAGTTGTGAGATAGCCTTAATCATTCCTACCGATGATAGACTGTCTCCTTGATGACAAATGTGATACTGAGGCCAGGCACTGATAGCTACATCAGAGATGGTCACACTCAGTGAGACATTTAAATACGTCCTCTCTATGGGTGATCGGTGTGGCGTTATTTAACCTATGCACTGGGGCAATTCCGAAAACCTGAGGATAATATATAGTCTTAAGTCTATCACAGAGGGTTTTTGGCACTGTGACCATCAGATGCCTGCGGCACCTCTGCTACTCTTTCTTCCCACCTGATGTTCTTCATATTGTCTCACCTTGCAAAGTGCTTTTCTCTGGAGCTAAACGCATTTGTCTTTCAGAGAAGGACCATTCCTCTTGACCCAAGCTGAGTGCACAGCATGCAGGCCATCCAAGAGTGACTTCATCTGTGGATTGTTCCCATCATAGCAATCTTTGTCTTCTCCAAATTCACTCGCTATTAAATTCAAAGTTCAATTTAAGATTTTTGTAACACTTTAAGAGCTCTATACAGCCAGACCAACAAACCTACCTAGTGTCTGAAGTCTTCTAACCAGAATCTGTTGGTTCTTTGAAAAGTTTTAAAAAGAAAAGGAAATTGTGGTTTCATGGTTTTGTCTACCAAATGGTGAAACGCTCTCTCATTAGACCCAAAGCTCAATGGATGCTATAAATCCTTTAAAAAGAAATATACCACCACTTATGCAGGCCTTTATTATTATTATATTAATGCCTGTTTTAGATTTATTAAAGAAAACAGATTTATTTAAAAAAAAAAAAGATGTGTATGAAAAGTCTTGACTTATTTTCATGACGTATAGGAATTATTTACAAATGTATCAAACACATTAAATTTGTCAATATTAATTGCAGAGTTTGGGATTTTTTAAAATCACTTTTTAATTTGAAACATCATTAAGTCAAGAAATTCTGTGTATAACCGTAATGTGTTTTTGTATTATTTTAGCAAGACTACTGCTTTGGTAAATAGCTTATAACATTTTGCTAAAAAATAAATAAATAAACAAAACTAATGTATGAGCATGTTGAAGAAATTTGGTGAACAGATGGATAATGTCCTGGAAAATGAGAGATTTCACTATGAATATAATCCAGAACATATGTGGCCTTGGCGGAGTTAAGCACTCTTTGAGTACCGCATGGAATTTTTTGCTTTGTTTTTATTATTTGATTGTGTCAGAAAATGATTAATTTTGAATTTTTTTAATTTTCCAAAAAAAAAAAAGATGTTTATTTTATTAACAGAAGTACAAAGAAAAGACAACAGATGTCTTTATCTGAATAAAGTCTGATTAGTTTATAGTTTTACAGTCTAATGCGTGAGTCTACAAAATAAGTTTTTGCTCTTCTAAAGCCACGAGGCAGTTCACTCAGTAGTAAGTCATGATAAAGGTTATTTGTTTTTTGTCTTTGATGCTCAGACTTTATTGCAAAGTGTTTGGTGTTGTTTGATGAAGCTTTTGATTATCACTGCAATATTAATGCTTTCTGAAAAATAGTTGTAATGTCTCCAATTTTTGCACAATACTGCATGTGTTTCAAAGAGATTTTGTTGTCAGGCAAGTATATTTCTTGACTTTATTATTATTATTATGTTTTTAGCAAGGCAAGATAGGCACATTTAATACATACACATACAGCCTGCTCTTGTCTGAACCATGACATTTTCAGGTGGCTGTCAAAATCCAACCTTTTGTCTGCGCTGTTACACCTGGGTAACATTCAAGTAGGGGTGAAATATGACGGGGACCTTATGTGCCCCGTGGTAGCTACGGTAACCATGAAAGCCCAACAGGAACCCTGAACATGAGGCGGCTAACAGGGCCCTGGTGAAACAACAAGGCCTCAACGGCAAATCAGGAGGAGGATGTGATGGCTTGTAACCCAACGCTTCTGAAGGTGGATGAAGGCTGAAGCAGGTCCTAAGACCCCAATCGTCTGGGATTTCCCAGCCATCAGAGCAGACTAATGATCTGTTAAAGACTGTGTGTTTGTCGGCATGCAACGACATTGCCACGTTAAACAAACCCTGGCACAGGCATCTCCTCCTGACCACCACGGATCGCTACGCCATATTCAAGTGCATGTGGATAAAGAAGTGGAAATTTGTAGAATTAGCTAAACTGTAATTTAAAAAAAGAAGATAACCGACAAAAGTTGGCAAGATGTTGACTCTACTCTGGAGTGAAACAAAATGTGTTGTCTGGCAGATCTTCTAAAAGAAATAATGCCAGGAGATGGCGTTTTGAGCCGTCCAGGTCATTATGTGTTACATTCTGACGCATGCATGTATGTACGGACTGATGTACGCCTGCACGGGATCTTCATCTTTAATTCTAAGAAGCCCTACCACGACTCAGCTAACAGCAGAGTCACTAAGACACATTTCACTCAGTCATAGTCACATACATAGATGTGCCTTTTGTCATCTGCCTCTATTTAAGTGTTTAACAAAAAAGTATCCACAGTGAGTTTTCATTAGAATCTGCTTTTTCAAAGTCACATCACAATCCATACGAAGACTGAGAGAAAGTGCAACTGCAAGAAACCAAATAATCCAGGTGTTGATTTTGAAATGCGCAGAAGCATATTGTACAGTGACTGACAGGAATTGTCCCTGAGCTCTCGCTGAGAGTTAGATTGGAAAAAGATATTACCAGAGGGGTAATACCACAAAACAATGAGATCATAATATAGCACAGAGTGTCAGACATGTTCTCATAAGTGTAGAATGACACACGCGCACGTATATACGCATAATACTTACTAAAGAGCAAGAGTGAAACAAAGCTCGGCGGGAAAATAACGGCCAGGGAGATACGAGCAGATCAAAGCTGCTCTTAAACTGACGCTGTGAGAAATGTGAATGGTTTGTGCCAAACTGCACTTTACCTTTAATGATAACTTTGGAATGGAGCTGGAGTTGAACTGGACCCGTGGGAGTTAGGCAGGGTAAGGCAGAGTGCTCCAAATGGGTGTGTGTGTGTGTGTGTGTGTGAGTGTGAGAGAGATATCATAGAGCACAAAAACAGATGACATCAAGTTCGCTTGCTTGATTCTGCACCAAACAGAAATACTTTGTTACTGTAGTTAAGTAAAATTTTGACGTATCTGTACTTGACTTCATTATTTATATTTCAGGCGACTTTCACTTTTACTCCACTATATTTCCTCAGTAAAATCTAGACTTCTACTCCAACACATTTCTCTTAAACATCTTCGTTACAGGCCTCTTCAGCCGGAGTGCAGCGCCTTTCACCCCTGCAGCAACAAGTGCTGTGTTTGATATAAAACACATTTAAAAGACAAAAATAAAATTAAATAAAAATTAAATAAAATATGACATGTTGAATATACGCCCACGCTGAAGAAGAGGAAGACTGTGGACAATGAAAACCATCTGCGCTTCGGAAACAGGGAGAACAAATGTGTCTTCAGCCTGGCTTTAAAAGTCTCCACAGAGTCCGACTGTCGTATCTGCGCGGGCAGATCATTCCACAGAGCTGGGGCACGGTGATAGAAAGCTCTGTAACCCGCTGACTTTTTCTTCACCCTCGGGACACACAATAGTCCAGATAATAGACAAATATTAACGCACAGGTCATCCAGCGCACATGTGCACGTGTTCCTGCTCCACACGGAGAACTGAGTAATTTTATAACTTTTTCTTGAGATTTCATCACATGTGCAGCCAGGAATGAGAGATTAATGAGGCGCTGTGACTTTTTCGACTTGCTGCGCCAAGACAGAGAACCGCTGTGGAAGAAATGTGAACTGATCTGACGGCGCAAAGTGCCGCAGACTTTTCTTCACTAAAACGCACAGGTAAGACCTTATATTTACACACTGTGTGTGTGTGTGTGTGTGTGTGTGTGTGTGTGTGTGTGTGTGTGTGTGTGTGTGTGTGTGTGTGTGTGTGTGTGTGTGTGTGTGTGTGGTGTGTGTGTGTGTGTGTGTGTGTGTGTGTGTGTGTGTGAATTCACACCGCAAGAGGAGTGCAGCTTTCAGGAAATCAATTGACAGCATCAACTGACATATTTGTTGTTTATTTGAGAACATTTTATTTAACTTATTACCAGGCAGCACTTTGAAATTATTATACTGTCCTGTTTGTATAGTGTTACAATAAATTGTTGGTTTAAACAACAAGCAAATTTAGGTTTTGCATTTTGTTCCCATAATGTCCCAAATCACCCCTGTCCTCAGATCGCTCCACTGGCTGCCCATCAAATACAGAATAGAGTACAAACTCTGCCTCCTCACTTATCAGTGGATACACGGAACTGTCCCTGCCTACCTCAGCGAACTCCTCACCCCACACACCGCCTCAAGATCTCTCCGCTCCACCACCTCCTCACACTGCCTTCACCAACTCAGGACCAGACTCTCCACCATGGGAGACAAGGCCTTCCAGGCAGTGGCCCCTCGGCTCTGGAACTCCCTCCCAGAGACCCTGAGGGCCCCACAAAGTGTGGAGGTCTTTAAAAAAGGCATAAAGACATTTTTATTTCAAAAGGCCTTTTAGATATTTTATCTTTTGAAATGGTTGTACAAAACCTGTTTTTAAAATCTGTTTTTAAATCTGTTTTTAAATCCTTGCTGTAGCACTTTGAGATTTCTTTGAAATGTAAGGTGCAATACAAATAAAAGGTATTATTATTATTATTATAATGTACCGAAAATGAACCAAACTGTGACCTCAAAACCGAGGTACGTATCGAACCGTGATTTTTGTGTATCGGTACACCCCTACTGAGTATAGTAACTGTCAGATACTTTAAGACTTTTACTCAAGTAATATTTTTAAAGGAGAGTTACCTTTTACCAAAGTAATCTTGTGGTAAGATACTTGTACTTTCACTCAAGTATCACTTTGAGGTACTTTATACAAGACTGGCACCAAAGACTAAAATGTTACAGTGTTAGATGGTTCTATGGATTCCAATTTCTTTCACACATGTTGATTTGGCACAGGTTTTACACCGGATGCCCTTCCTGACACAACTCCACATTGCATGGAGAAATGTAGGGGGTGGGGTTTGAACCAGGAACCTTCTTCACTGAAACTAAGCACACCAACCACTTGGCCACCACCCCTGCCTAATAAACATAAGTCAATTACATATCTAATGATTCAAAATTGCCTCTTTAACTGCATCATGTCTAATTTTATCAGTACAGCGTTTCTTTTTATAAACAATCAAAAAGAAATATGTTGGAAAGACTATACAAAAATACTGGCAACAAAGTAGACACTCAATGCAAAAAGAATGTCAGTACAAGGACGCATAGCCTTTAATCCAACATGTCAAAATCATCAATTTTACAGCCCATTTTTATTAGACAAGTCAGGAGATGGATACAAGAACATTTCCTACCACTCAATATCTCTTACATGTAGTTCATTTAAATGAATCAACAGGAAACAGAAACAGTACGGTAGTGTATCGTAATTTTGACTGAAGCAAGCTCACTTCATAAACAGAGCGACAAAGCAGAGAAGTGAGGGAAGCTTCCAACAGTCCAAATTTTGAAGGTGTTACAAGCAAATGACAGAGTGCTGTGTTTCACAGTGTGGCTTAACTGAGCGTGTTAGTCCATTAGAGTTGCCAATGTTGTCTTGCAGAAGCTTCCCTCACCATCACTCTACTTTCAAAGTGAGCTAGGTCGAACAAAACAATCACACAATACCATACAGGTCCTTCTATACTAATAAAGGATGTAAATGAACTCCAAGAGATGGCAAGTGACAACATGTGGAATCGCTGTTTGATCCATGCCCTGACTTGTCATTAAAAGGAAAAATATGGCTTTACGGGGGATGAATTAAATGCGATAGATTCAAGACTATCCTTGAACTGACTTTAGTTGAATTGAGGGTCTGTCTTATCAATATGGTCTTTCGTAGGGCTGGGCATTAAATGATCACAATAAAATTGAGATTCATATCAATAATAAGCTTTGGACCGTTGTACTAGATGCAAATCTACTGAAAACTGTGGAGATAACTGTCTTATCAATATGGTCTTTCGTGGGGCTGGGCATTAAATGATCACAATAAAATTGAGATTCATATCAATAATAAGCTTTGGACCGTTGTACTAGATGCAAATCTACTGAAAACTGTGGAGAGGTGACACAATTTGGGATCATTTGACAGGGATGTCCTCTCTTCTGTTGTATACTACAAACATAAAACCATTGTGTGATTATGCAATCACCTCACTGGTCAGAAGGATTGTGCTTAAGTTTCTCAGTAAAGGTCATGCCAACAGCCTCAGATGCCTGTTCAGAGCTAATGCTAGCATTTCAGCTATTACTAGCCATCATATCACTATATCCATGGTAACAGTGCCCTGGTCCTGAAAGGCTTGTTTTTTTTTTTTTGTTTTGTTTTTTGGTGGAATGCTGAAAGCCCTGTATAGACTCTATATATAGCTTAAACTTTGAGTTTTGCAGACACATGGTCATCTGATTTTAATGATGCACTGCACCTCATCTGTACTGCATGGCAAAACAAAACTCATTCTGCAATGCCTTTTGACCAAAAAAAAAAAACAAACCATACTGCCCTTTAATCAAAGCCCTCACATCCCACAATTCATAATGCAGGTTTTCTATGAATACCTGAACAGTTTAAAACTGGTTTGCAATCTCCTGTTTTTTTTTTTTTTTTCATTGAACATTTGAGTGTGAGTCCATGTGTTGGCTTAGGCCCCAACAAACTGAGGTTTGGCAGAAAACACACAAGGGCCAGAATCAAATATGTGAGACTTACAATGTGCGGAGAGTCGCGGGGCATGGATATGACCGTCCTGTTTACTGTCCTCAGCAACTTCTCCATGATGACCTGGATGTGCCACTGTGTCGGACCCTGGAAAAACACAGACACTCAAGTCAGAGACGAACATGACATGGTGCAGCAGATGGAGGAAGAATGCTAAAGTCTTTTGGCTGCACGACAGTTACTGGACTTTATAAATTGATGGTTCAACCTAATGGATTTTCAGTAAATAATTGCTGAATGTTAAGGCAAGCTGAAACATTTATTATTTCCAATGTCTGGCATCACAAACTAGAGTCTGTTGGTGTTCATACTGTTGACGTTATCAGCACACAGGAATGTACAGTACTCAGATAAATGATGAGCCAAAAAGTTCAAGAACTGTGGCATTTACTCAGTGAGAGACTATTTACTCCATTAGTAAGTAACATATGAACACTCACTGCAAGACCATTCCACAACGTCTAAGGACTATGTGAGGACATTCTCTCTCTCTCATAAGACCTGACAAATGTGACTGATGCTGTGAAAATGATTTACAGTAGGCACCCGTGAGACATGTTGTTGCAAAAGTGGGACACTTTTCCTTGGAACTCTGTTTAAGGGGATGCTGAATGAGCTGTTTGGAACTGTCTGTTGGGACAGTCATCTAAGGAGGAAGAGATCTGCAGCATCAACTTAAATATCAATAATTTACATGGCTCCTTCTGCAGCTGAAACACTTTGGCACACGAGCCTGTGTGCTCAGACAGGCACGAATATTCACACAATCAGACAGAGCAGCACAAGGGAAAACAAACCGAGGAGACGGATCAGAACTGGTCTTCCACTAAATCAAGCAGGATGAACAATTTTTATGAAATCGCATTTTTTTCTAAGAAAATTCTGGCCTGTCTTAAATTCTTTCTGAAAAAATAGCACAGGGCTTCTTTGCAGCCTGAGTGAGTGAGTGAGTGAGTGAGTGAGTGAGTGAGTGAGTGAGTGAGTGAGTGAGTGAGTGAGTGAGTGAGTGAGTGAGTGAGTGAGTGAGTGAGTGAGTGAGTGGTCTCCCAATAACAATAATAACTGTGACGGAGGAAAGAGGTCTAAAGACCCCAACACAGAGAAAAACACGGACTGGCGCACAAACAGTCTTTATTATCAGAAACCAGAGGCGGGGCAGAGGGCAATACACAGAGATCAGAAAAATCATACTGCAGTGTCCAAGAGAAGACACACTGGAAGAAAGCCCAAAAACAAGGCAAAAGGTCAAGACATGGAAAGCAAACAGAAGAACTGCTGACAGAGTCCAAAAAACAGCAGGTAATCTAAAAAATACACAACGGAAAAAAAAACATAAGGAAGCAACATGTTGTGTGGGCCGCCAGAAGAGGAGGTACTGCTGGCCCACCACCAGAGGGCGCCCTGCCTGAAGTGCGGGCTTCAGGCACGAGAGGGCGCTGCCGCCTACAGGAACAGCCGAGGTCCATTTGGTCATAGACTGATGCATCCATTTCCAGATTCTCTAGCAACAGTGTCACAGGATTTATTTGAGTGGGTACTTACCTTTGCTCCATGACTGACTATAACAGCAGCCCAATCCCCATTCATTGAGCTCTACAACAATTTTGGCATGCTTCAAAGGTTTTCAGGGCAAAAAGATAGAAAACACCATTACTGTTCACACAGTCACACTTACTTCCTCCACAGATGAAAGGGCAGCACATGGGGCTCAGTCAATGTGGTTTAATTTATGACTTCCACTGCTGTGACAGTAATATGCGGCAAACATGGCAGCATGCGAGCATTAACACTGATATAGCAACCCACGATCCAGATTGTGAGGAACACTGCCAAAGTTGGTTGTGTATGAGTAAAGTCAAGTCTAGGAGCATGAACTGGTGCTGGGTTTCACCACATTCACAACGCCAGAGAACCACCTTGGATTCTGGATGGCAAAGACCCAGACAGACAACGGGCCCATCCCCAACATCTCTAAAATAACCATCGATCTGCTGCAGCCAGGTGAAGCGTTGGCATCCTCTTGACCTTCTCTAGTCACTGGGGTCCTCAACAATCAGGCACCTACTATGTTCTGGACCATGCACAGAGAAACACAGTACATGGCAAAAATGTTGAAGCTGATGCTTTCTCACCACACAAGTGATACTCCTCATCTTAGTACTCCGAAGTAACTGCTCATTTGACCAATTCATCCCAGTATTACCCAAGGATCCTTTGAGAATCAATGGAATGAATCTCCTCCTTTGTCTTTGCATTTTTCCATTACCAAGCCCTCATCTGCTCTCAGCCAACAGTATTACCTCTACCAACCAATACCAGGGTTCTCACCCGCGCAGTTGAGTGTAGGGGTGCCCTACACTGTGATTTAGGCCCCTACACTGTGTTTCAATCGGCATATGGGGCTTTTCTGTTTTTCTCCCTTTTATTAAAGGACATGTCACACATTGTTCAACGTCCCAGTTAGCAATACAAAGTAGTCATGATTGTAAAGCCCAGGTTATACATAGACGGTTTTGTCGGCGGGTAGTACGTAGACCGAAGTTTGCGGTAGTTCTGGCTGTTTTCGCGGTGGAAAGGGGCGGAGCATTTCGCCGGCGTTTTGAGCGCCGTACTAGCCGCAAATACGCGGATAAAACACCGCTAAATCCGCCGAATAAAGAGGCGTTTTGACGCTGTAGCATCTGGCACACATCAGGCAACGGGGGTTAATACCCAGTTCTATCCTTTACAATCGCAGGTTAAGACACGCGAGAGAACGGCGGTGTTCTGCTGCCGCCAATAATGCCCTGTGTACCGCTGAATTTATCCAGGCAAATCCTGCATTACTCCAGGAACGTTTGCATATAGGCACCACCCCCAGAGTATAATAGGCTGAAGCAGCTGTCACTGCAGGGGGAGGGAGCTCATCCTCAGCCTTTTCTTTTCCTCTCCTTTTCCCCTCCTCAACGTGTTGCTTGTCTCCACCACAGGGCTACCTTCTGCTTCTGAACCAGACCTCTTGGTAAGTCCTTGCCGCTGCCAATTTTCTTTTAGGAGGCATACTGGAGCTTCTCTGCAAAAATATCTGGAGCTGACCGCGAGTGAGAGGCCTGCATGCAGCGCGCTAGCGTTTTTATACTGACCGCCACCTATCAGCCGTTTGGAACGCCGTTAACCGGGAGGTGGCGTTTAGAACGGCGTACTGTCCGCTAGCGCCGCCATTTTGTCTTCCTCTGTCGCCGGTTAAAACGCCTTTGAGGACGCCGATGTGGGCTCTATCGCTGTTTTACACGCTGTTGGTTAGGGATACAATGCCGGCCGCCAATTACAGCAGTGTAAACTGCGGCACTACAGGAAGGGGCAGGACGGCGATTAAAAAGTAACAAACGCCGTTGTTTGCGTTGTCTCCGTCGTCACGCGAATTCTCCGGGAGCGCTCCCGGAATTATTCGACATGTTGAATAATTTGTTCGACAATTCCCGGTAAAGCCGAAACTAAGCCACGCCCCCTAGTGCCGGCGTTAACAATGGCGTGTGATCCTTAAGACGGCCAAAAACTCTTCCGGGACGCTTCCGGGAGCTCTTACCGTCTATGTGTAAAAGGGGCTTAAGCCTATCCGCACACATGCAGTAATAATTAGTGGTCGCTGATGTATTTTATTGCTAATCATCTCCCTTGCTCTGTGATTCAGTCGTGTTTGCAAAGAGTTGTGTTTTCCCGAAAAAAGCAAAAATTAAAAACCAAAATAGTCTGTGAGTCATAACCACAAGATTAATGAGCAAAAGGCAGAAGGAGTGACAGACATCACCCTGCTGGGAGGAGCTTTTTTCAATGACTGTTTGGAGTGAGAGAGGACAGAACTGAAGCAGCTAGCCCGACCAGCCCGACAGAGACAGCAGCCGGTATAATCAAGAAGACACAGCCCAAAATTTTTCACTTTTGGATATATGCACACACCCAGTTTGATTTTGAGCATCAGAGCTTCTGCAAATTTGTCTGAGGTGAGTGAGTAATCTAAAAATAAAACATGACGTTAGTGCACCACTGAAGTTTTCTCAGCTAATGTTACCTTAGCCTTTAGCTTCAGGATGTCGAATCAATCACTCAGTAGAGATGACTGAATGTTTTATATTTGTAAATTGTTTGATCTGTTTTTTTTTTAACCACATAAATCTACATTTTTTAATTGTTACTGCTGTCATATCCATGAAGACAAAGTTCAGTCAAAAATACACTTGCACAGGTAGAAGTAGCCCTGCCCCTATTGTGCACAATTTCAAACCTTCACAATAACTAGAAGAGTCAAATTCATATTTTAGTAATTACTCTGCCCTGATTACAACATTAAACGTAATCACATAGTCAATAAGGATGTAACTAAATGTTGAAAAGACTAAATTAAAAAATGATTTTTTTCTTGAGGTTTATGCTACTTTGAGAAAATCTAATTAACAGACACACTGCAGTCAATGTTACACCATCTCCTGTTGTGTATAAATAAATATTTATACTTATGGTGTCTTTCTTCATACTTGAAATGCAGGTATGAATGAATGAATGAATGACTGAATCAACCAGACTTAAAAATGTACACATTATTTATCATGCTATTTTATTTGTCTAAAAATGAATGTCCAAGGTTTCTTATAATGTTAATCAAGAAACCATCTCATCTGAAACAACAAAAGATAAGTTATGGCTTCTAATGTAAGAAATGTTTTTTTAACTTCAAAATGTACATTAATCAGAAATTAATTTTGAAGTAAAAAAAAAAAAATCATTTGTAAGGATGACCAGAAAAAGGTCCTTAATCACCTAGTTGCTCCCGGTGTGTACTGAGAACCTTGTATGGCAGCACCCTGACATCACGGTGAATGTGAGGCATTATTTGTAAAGCGCTTTGTGCGTCTGATGCAGAAGGAAAAGCGCTATATAAATGCAGTCCATTATCTTTAGAAAACGTCTGTGTATAAATTAGCAGTTCTGATGCTCCTCTGACACACTGGTGCACTCTTCTGTGTTTTGGCCTGATGCCTAGTTTCTTTTGGCTTTAAAATAAGGCTGTAACAAAGATTAAAAATAAATAAATAAATAAAACTTGGGCTTTACTTCTCAAAATCTGGCCCTCAAATGCAGAGGGATATAAATTTCAAAATTTTCAAGGGGAATGCCCCTGGACCCTCCTACAATACTCGCACCTGCATCGCTCACCGCGCAGCTTTACCACACTGAGTTTTCCCCTATGCAGTGAAAAAAATCCTGCTGAGAACCCTGAGTAGAATGGCATTTTTGTGATGACCTGTCTACACAATCACTCAAAACACAGTGGAGTGATTCAGATAAACGTTTGGGTCAAGGAAGGGTTGAGTACATTTGGAGGCAGGCCAAGATCAGACTCAAAATCTTATCATCACATTGTTTTTCCTTCGTATCTGATGAATCAGCTTTATGACATTACTAAGCTCTAAATAAAGATATAAAGACCCCTTCTCTTGGCTAACAAAGCATCGACAGGAACACGTCCTTCCAAACACATCCATCTGAACATTTGCCGCTATAATGGCAAGGCCCTTGAAGCGAACTAACCACTCTCGGCACGAGGGCAGTTCCAGAGAGGAGAGCAGCCACCGGTGCAATAGTGACCTGATTTGAATATTCATTAGGTCACAGCAACAGTGGGTTAAAATCATATTTTGGCTAAAGGAGTCAAATTTACTTGAGCAAGGAACACAAAGTTTTGACACATCCTATAGGTGTTTCTAAGGCAGCCTCTAGGTTCAAGGCTGACACTACAATGTCATCCAATGAAGAATTATACCCATAGCTGTGTTGGGGACTTGCCGGTTCGTAGCTTCTTTCTGTCAGCATGCATTTTGTAGCTGGATCTCTGAATTGGCTAATGTTTCAGGAGCTCTAACCTTCTGGTACAACTCATGGTCAGTCTGTTCTTTTCACAGTTGTGAAGACATACATGAGAAGTACATTCCTTCTGTGTCATAGACTGATTAATGTTTTCTGTAAATATAATATATATAAGACTTGCGGGTTTGGGATGACCTGCTTTTTATGTCCAAAACCGTTGTTGTGGTTGACAGAGCACACAGACCGCACTGCTAGCTGCGGTCATGGTAAACATGGGTTACACCAAGGCTGCCAAATCTGTTCCTGGAGGGCCTGTATTTTTGGAGTCCACATTATCGAACCTTGGTCTTATTGCAGCCTTTGTGTTTGGAATCTGTGGTATGAGATTTCCTGGATACTGATCTTATTCTGTGTTTGGGTAAGTTTTCTGCCTAGCCATTTGAAACACTGCTATTACTAACTGAACTATGGTTGGTGAACACTGCCTGAGGATAATTTTGGACTGATTATTCGTGCACTAAACCTGAGCCTTACCCTCAAAGGAGTTGGGGTTTATTTGGACAGATGAATTGTTCACCAAAATAAAGTCTGAGTTTTGATTTTCCATTTCTGCCTGGCATGGAACCTGGGGTGCTGCTGCAATTGCAATCAATTAGTTTATAACAAAACCTGTTCAAACCATCCAGTGTTGTGGTTCACTGCACCGGGGCCATGATTCATTGCAGTTTGAAAACACTGAAGGTCCAGACCAAACAAGGTAGGTGTGAAAGCACCCTAAGACAAACCTGTAAAAGTGGTACTTTAACGGTATGAACAGCATAAAATAAATTGGGAACAGAACATTATTTTCAGCACAACAACCGCAGTCAATATGTGGTTCTTTACTCCAGGATCTCCCTGTTATCACAGCATTTATCCCAGAGAGACGTTAAAGTAAATAATGCTGTTCCTCACCACATCCTTCCTGTTGAGCACTTCCAGGATGTCACTGAGCAGCTGGCAACAAGCATTCAGCTCCTCAGAGTTGTCCAGGTGGAACTTCAGCTGGTCTGTCATCAGAGGCAGGAGAATCTCACGGCAATCTGCAGGGACACCAGCAAAAACACACACTTGCAATGCTGTCTCAACACACGGCACAGATGATAGATAGCACAAGGTGGTGCAGCATCTGCTCTCGACATACTCTGTGCAGAAGCCCACAGCTTGTTAATGGCTTCCTCACAACTCAGAGGATTAAAGTACAACAGTGTACACAGTGTATTTACTTCATTAAAGTGACTGTGGTAAAAGCTTCTAAAATCCCTTGGAATAGTAACCACACAGCAGCGAAAATATCAAAATGCACCATCAGTCACAGAAACCTTCACACCATAACGAACCAAAAAATTAATAACCATCCACCTTGTCACCAGGCAAGTCATTAGTATAGAAAATAAAATAAATTTTACAAAACTTTTGTGTCCAATTATGGTGTCCATCAATGATTTTATCCTCCAACTGTTCCAGTGGTCGCACACTGTGATTGCACTGGCTAGCACTTTAGAGTTTAAAGGACATGTCGCACCAAAATCATAACAACTTAGATTTACGCTGTTAGTGACCAACCGATGATACAAGGGGATTACTTTGTCCACTTCCGTGACCAGTCTCAAAGTATAAGGCATTCGCAACAAACAGCGACGGAGACTGCTGAAAACACAGGTGAGTACTCATTTTTCTGAGTGTTTCCGATAGCGTTTACATAGCTTTGAGGAAAATGTCCCGGCGCGCTTGGATGGAATGTAGCTGCTAACGTTAAGAAAGGAGCCACAGATTAATGGCAAAGTTTACATATGTGTGATGTCCTGTTATGATGACTCATTTTTAAGTGACTGTTAGTTTTGATGCAGTCATGGTAAAAGGAGCAACCGCTCTCCATTGTGAGAAGACTTAGTGAGCATGCAAGTCGATCATGAACGTAGCCTGTTAAAAACAGTCTCTGCAAAAGGCTCAGCTTTGTGCACACTTATAAGTGTTGTCATCAATGTAACTGTGAAGAATCTAAGAAACAGTATGCGGCTCCGGTACAGAGAACAGACTCCAAACACATCAAGATCAAAGTCCGAAAGACTCAAAGTAAAATAAAAATAACAAAGCTTCCAGCTCCCCTGAGGATAACAAAATACAAGAGAAAAAAACTGAACAGGGCACTCACCCAGAATTATTTCCAAGATGAAATATGAAAAAAGATGTAAAGCCCACACCATCAAAGAAACCATCACACAAGGACAACGCGTAATTGCCAGCCAGAGAATAATGTCAAGGTTCACACCATCAAAGACATCATCCCAAATGGATCACGTGCAACTGCCAGCAAGAGAATAATGTCCAGGTCCACACCATCAAAGAAGCTGTTATGCACAGATCATGCACAATCACCAGGTCCACAAGAAGTCATCACACACGGATGGTGCGCAATTACCAGCCGGAAAACAATGTGCCACAGCAACTCATCTGTGAGCTCCTCACAAAGTTCTCTCGTGATTCTGGCACATTAGATAGACAGTCCAATATCTCCTAAAATTTTCGTATTACAACTTAGACAGTTCATTATCTCCTAAAATTTTCATATTACAACTTGTTACAGTGTAAGAAATACATCTGCAAGTTCAGGCAGCCTGTAAAAACAACGTCGTACAGACATTCCACATGCACGTTCATGGTGGCAGTAAAATAGCATCCTGGGACACAAACAGAAGAATTAGCACATTAGGATCCAAAATCCGACAGTCTCTCAAAAAAATTAAGAGATTCGAGGTGAAGTGTGTCGTCTCCTCTGTGTACATCCTATGTAATTCTGAGCCATCACTTTGGAATGAAAGCACAGAAGCTTCGATATCAGATGTAGCAGCATTCATTTCACTCTGTCAGCCATTGGGATGCTTCTGCTTTTCCTAAAATGTACATCACATGTCGAGAAATGGTGAGAAATGCAGAGTAAGACGTTTTCCGGAAATGCACATACTAACTTGCTGAGAAAGAGAGCTAATTAGCAATAACATACATCAGCGACCACTGCGTGGATAGAATTACAATCATGAATACTTTGCTATTGTGTTGCTAACTGGGACATTAAATAATCTGCGACATGTCCTTCATATGTCAAAGAGGATAGTTTAAAAAGATGTACTAGCATAAGCAATAAAACCCCTTTCCAATGCAAGTATGTGACAAATTGAGCAATTTATAAATCATCTGCATTTCTGTATAAAAAAGTCTGCATCTTTAACAGCAATAATGACAACTCAACTTCAAACATTTTCTTAACATATGCAAACCAAAATCTAGAAGTCGGGCAGACGTTGGAGGTGATATCAAAGGAAGAAGAGGTTAGGTTGTAATTGGACATGGAGGACAGCAGAGATAACCTCCAAAGAGACTAATGGCATGGCAGGAGAACCTGAGGCAATCTTCCCCAAAATTAGAATTTTTTTTCTTCTCTCTATAAACCGTAAGATTCCAATCCCAGGGGAGACTTGGCTGCATGCATTCACAAAGAAAACAAATCACAACACTTAATCACACCATAAACCAAAGGTGTAAAACCATGTGCACCAGCAGATGATTTCAGCAAAACAATTCTCTTCTACAAAAAGTCGAACCAATCAGTGAAATTAGCAGGTGAAGGCTATTAGAGGCCGCTAATACAAGTACACAGATGCCGTTAGGTTATGAACAGGGTGAAAACCTTAAAGATTTGATTTATTTATTCAGTTCTGGTGACTCGTTTGTGGTAAAAAAAAACCCAAAACACTTAACTACTAAGAAAATAATATTGCCATCATTAGCTGGGTTTCCATTCAAGCCACACAAAAGTTAAGCGATGTTTTCAGATGACAATGGGAAAAAAAAAAAACAACAGTGAAATGACAGTGTGCCCATTGAGAGACATAATGTGATTACTAAACTTTGTCCTCTTGCAATAACTGTTATTCCAATAGTCACGGTGAGTGATGGTTAATTTCTGCTAAACATTTTTTTATTGCTGTTTATGATGCAATATTAACACAATGTTGGTTTTAAAATACTCTCCCTAGTTCCTCCATCCACACATACTGTCTGCACCATGTATTTTAGAATGTCATGATGCTTTCTGCAAGTCATGTGACCTGTATTCACGGAAAAAGTGTTTCTATTGCAGTTCTTTGAAATATGCCTTTTCCTAATCACCTGAGGGGAAAAAACACAGCCAATTAGGCATGCGTAAAAATGTCATATCTGAGACCTTTTTTTTTTCCAAAATACACACATGTCTATTGTCCCATACGTTCAGTAATTAAAGTACTTTTTTAGCATTATGCTCATGTGTTGCATATCAAAATGTTCACAACAATCCCAGCTTTCACAATGTGTCACATATCTGTATTGACTGCAGCATGTAGAACTATTGGTTCTAAATTTAAGAAAATAAATTTTTAAGAAAATTCTTCAAATCCTGATTTAAAATACATCTTTATTCATGAACTGTTTTGTTGGTAGGAATGAGTTCAGCAAAGTCTTTGGCTCACAAAAGTAGTGTAATATATGAGGAAATTATATATCAATGTAAAATAAAATCACTCACCATTTCTAGTTTGATGTTTTCTGTCTTTATGCAGAAATGTGCATAATCATTGGCTGAATAGTGGAAATTCCCTCACAAAATTTGCCCATTCTCTACCTTTTTCCCCCCAAACTGAGTCACTGTGCAAGAAGCTGACTTGTGTGGGAAGACACCAAGACACGCACACACCTGTAAAACATGTCATTGTAGACTTCTGTCAATGTGATGCATAGTGCAAGTTATGTCTGTTGCATCACTCATGCAGTGGAACAGAAAAGGATTTTCTGAAAGGATGGTTTGCTCTGTTTTCTTGTATGAAAATCCTTTTCTGTACATGAAGAACAAGATGTATCCAGGAACACAGAAATCTTCATGTATCCATCCCAGGATTTATCTAAAGAAAACTTGCTGAAAAAGTGGTGATTTTTATGAACAGTACCCCTTATATTTAGATCTAACTGTTCCCCCAGCCAATCTTTGTGATGTCATAATGATCCATAATTTCCGGACAATAGAGCGCACCTGAATATTAGCTGCATATACCAATTTTAAAAAGAAAAAAGAAATTGTACATAAATACTCCGCACTTGTCTATAAGCCGCGGGTCTCCACGTTGTAACATGAGATATTTACACAGAAAGATGTTAGACAGAAAGATTTTTTAACTTTTAATTAAATATGTACCGTAAATGCTTTTTTCCCCTGAAGTGTTTCTCTGCTCCACATGGGGAACTGAGTAATTTAAACTTTTTCTTTTTCTAACTTTCATCGCGTGCAGCCAGGATCGGATGGAGTCTGTGGTAAATGAGACGTTAATGAAGCGCTGTAATTTTTTCGACTTGTTGCACCAAGACAGAGAACCGGTTTGGAAGGGTAGGGGGGAGAATGCTCCGCTCCGCTCACTGATCTGACGGCGCAACTCTGTCACAAAGTGCCGGAAAGGGACTTTTCTTCAATAAAACGAACAGGTAAGACCTTATATTTACACTGTGTGTGAATTTACACCATTTGAGGAGCACAGCTTTCAGGAATCAATTGACAGCATCAACTGATGCATTTCGACTTATGAAAAAGTCTGTAAAAATCCATAAATTAGCTGCATCATTGGAAAAGCTACAGTGTTCAAAGCATGTGAAAAAAAAGTAGCGGCTTATAGTCCATAAATTACAGTAAATCCTATCTTGCAATGTTTGAGAAATAGAAAAGATGGAGGGGGGAAAAAAATTGGGTCAGATTCCATTCACCATCAAAATTTCCTGAAGTATACCATTAAACAAACACAAACTCTCCCCCAAAATAAATAAACAAACTACTTTGCAAACCATAAATCAGCATCAACTTTAAAATTTGAAAATAGAGAGGAGCCATCCTGCTCTCCTCTCTCATTTGGTGGAGATAATATTCTACAAATTAACAGATTACAAACGTGCAGTAATTCCTTTTTAAATAGATAATGTAGTCCCACACAGTCTCTCCTGCATTACACACATGCAGGCACGATGTCGATTTAAGTGTCACTGCTGAAGAAAAAGAACGGAAATCATCACCAATACTGAGGCAGAGAACAGATACAACTGTGCACTTCAAATAACAACCTTCATAATGACAATGTAGAGAGACATCGCTGCTGGAGCCAGCTATGGATTTCAATTCGCCAATCAATACAACCTCTCTGCCTCAGAGAAAAGCTACAGCTTTAATTAGCAAATCAACTGCCACAAAAAGCTGGACTTCATGTATCAATAGCAACACGTACAAACACAAAGTAATGATCAATAATGCTCAAAGCTGGAAGATAAACGGCAGATACAAGCCAATAAGTGCCAAAACTATGGCAACATGTCCATAAACAGCAACACAGAGTCCAACTTGTCGAATGTAAATATCATCAGCATTTTACCTTCTAACATCTTGGTAAATATGAACGCACTGTGTATCCACGAGCACAGAGGCCACTGCCTCCTCGCACACAGAATAAACAAACACAAACAAATAAATAAATAATTAATTGCCAATGTCGGGCATAGTTAAAGAATTAACAGTTCACTTTGTGCTTGTTTCTTTAAGCACAAATGTCTCTATGCATAAAAGGTGGACCACAAGCAAAAGCACGTATCTGAGTCTGTGTGGGATGTCACGGTTGTGTGCACGGGATGTACAGTGTGTGAACACAGTACATCATGCACTGCTATTACAACAAACAAAAGAAGCAGAATTTGATTTATGCTCCCTTCATGGAATTTAAGCAAACTGGGAAATAATTATGCTGTGTGAATGATTTACGTGAGGTTTTGATTGATTTTCACTGCTTTGATGGTATGTCTTAAGAAACTGATGAGTATCGATGGACCACTGCTGGCCACCTTATTAGTTCCGATATTGTAACATTGTAATAAAATGTCAGAAATACCATTGTAATACCTCTTTTCTACGTTTTTGGGGATGATGAGTCCAGTTATGATGTTATTTTGACATTTCTACATGAATAGCCCGTGAAACAGTCCCAGTTATTTATTGGCAAAGTTTGGTTAATCAAGTATGACAAGTATTCAAGTATGAAGTATTGACATTATTATTAATTAATGAATTAATTTTTTTATTTTATTTTTTGCAGACAAGGGTGGAAATAATGACAAGGTAGTCACTGGTAAACTTGCGCATTCTTGTGCAAATGTTCACTACTCACTCCATCTTGGAAAAGTTTCTCGTGAGGCTTATGAGAAGAATCTTCCTGCAGACAATGGCATTCACTAGATCACGCTCTGGTGTTGCAAGCTACTTCTCTCATCAGCTACCTTCATCTTTTCAAGCTGTTCATCTCATTTTTGACCAATATCCCAAACTCTGTGTCGAGTGGAACAAGGGCAGCACGAGCATGGGGTAAGAACACCACACCTATCAATGCCAGAAACACTACATGACTGACTTTGTGCTCACACTGGATTCTCCACTTCTGCCACAGTCAGTTTCTCTCAAAGTGACAGAGAACAAAGTGTGTCTGATGAGTCTGATCACTGATAATATCTGAGATTTAGTCAACGTTCACTTATCTGAACACCAGCATTGTCTCTGGTATATCCACTGGCATAATATTGACAAATTTTATTTACATATTTACAGGTACAAACATGTGACTGAGATATTTGAGAATACGAATAATGATTTATAGATTATTACTGAGATGATCTGTTGATGATGAAATGTGAAAAGCAAGGAAAAGAAAATAATGAGGCTCTACAGAAATTAATAAGAATAAACGTGGTTAGAATTTAATGGTAAATTTTGGGTTCGCAAATTGTTAGGGTTTGGTTTTTAAAATGTTGATTAAGTCGCATACCATATTTTTCAGACTATAAGTCGCACTTTTTTACATGTTTGGCTGGGGGTGCAACCTATAGTCCAGAGCGACTTATAAATGAAAAATATACCGGTAGATTCTCAATAAATTTGCCGTAATAAAACAATTTTACGTGACAGACTCGCTCTATGTTTTAAAATGGCCACCGGAAACAGAAATGCAATGCATCATGGGCACTGTAGTATGGCGGCTGCCCTATAGGTCACGCTGGTCGCGATAACCAATCAGAGTACAGAACATTGGACGCGTATTCCTCACCTCACCCAGACAATGATTGTGAAACAGTGTGTGAAGCAGACGAACACGGTGCTTGCTGTTATTCCGGGAGGGCTAACAAAACAGCTTCAACCCTTGGATATCAGTGTGAGCAGAATGTTGAAGTTGACGCTGAGAGCTGCGTGGGAGCACTGGGTGAGCGACGGCGGAGGATTAGCGTCTGAACTTGGAAAGAGCTGGCGTCGACACCACGAGGAGGTCATGAGCTGCGCAGGTAGGTGCTGCACGAACATCGGCAGCTGACACCTGGTGTGTACTATGGTCCACAGCGGGTAATATGCTAGAAAAGAACCGTTCAGCGATGGTGCGGGTTATGGTTCGGCTTGCAATGTGGTCCGCAAAATACAAACATATCCGTAGGTAAAATGCAGCTCACGAGAGGGCACTCAAGGATTGTGTGACTGTTCCTGCGACTTCTGATTACCATAGAAAAATAAAAATTTCAACATTACTGATAACTTAACAAGACAACGGAGAAGGCCCGAAAAAATGCCACCAAAAAGAAAATCATACTCTGCAGATTACAAGTTACGACTGGTGAAATATGCATCCAAAAATGGTAGCCATCACAATATTATCATCTGAACTTTTTCATGGTTAAGTTAACATACCTGTAAGTCCAGTGCGACTTATAGTCCAGTGCGACTTAATTTATGGTTTATTTTTTCGTTATATGGATAAAGTGGCTGGTGCGACTTATACTCCGGTGCGACTTATAGTCCGGAAAATACGGTATATTAATTTCCTATGATGGTTCTTTGCGACAAATGGGGGCACTATTATGGCAGTGCCATTTCATATGATATTCTTACAAACACCGTCACCATAACCCCATAATTGAATTTCCTATCCCAAAACTATAGAAAATAGGCATTACAAGATTATTTTACATGGTTTATGACATAGTTACAATAATGAACTATACGTGGCCATTTTGGATGCCATCTGAATACCGGGTTTTCCCAACGGTGACTGTAATGGAGTAACAAACAGAGCTTAAATATGAACATCAAGAGAAAAGAAATGATCACCATCAATAAATGAATGATAAAAAGACAAACCGGGATCAAAAACACAAACTTTAAGAGAGGTATGAGACCAAGCTGTTCAATGTTCATTACGTGTAGCCTCTGATCCTCAGCAAACGTACTCCAGTGGTACACTGGAGAGAGATCACAGCTACATGTAGAACAGTGATGGTCAAGTATGCGTCAGGAAGTGCCAAAGACAAGTGCAGGTCTGTTACCTCAGCAGGAACATTCAAGAGTCCATGAGCTCAGCATGTGGGTAAAAGATGTATGGAACGAGATCAAGAAGACAAAGTCATTAAACAGAGGTGGTGTGGGACGGCTAATTCGTACATTTCAGGATGACATACACCCAAGTCTGCAGTCTTCATACACCCAGCTTACCACGTGGTTGTTAGTCAAGGATGCTAACCAGTGTCCAAAGAAGATGATATGGGATACCTTGGTATAGGACTCTCTTGGGTATCCTTCCATACAGCGGGAAAGATGTCAGTATCAGTACTTACTGAGAGAGTCCCATATGAGGAGGACTTACTTGTATTCTGAGAGAGCAAAAGCTACGACACTGCCCGCAGGTGCCCTCAACACTGAGGAAGGACACAGAGAGACCCATGTTTTCACCTGCTATGGCAGATGGAAGGTTCCATGGGGGTCGGGATGCATCAATGCACAGCTGCGTAACCTCACCTGAACCAATTCCACACGAGTCATTCCTCTTTGGTATCGCTTCCGCAGGGACTTTTACATCAAGCACAAGCGATACATTTAATATATCTGATCTGGACATGCTTGATCAACACTGCTCACTTACAGCTGCCAAAAATGTGGAAATGTATTGTCCTCTCTTTCTGGTTTTGCACAGCTGCACTTCAAAGACTGCGGGAGATGGTCAAAGCAGCAGAGTGCAGCACAGCCTGTGAAAATGCAAACCCATAGGACAGTCCGTCCACATCTGTATCTGAGCCAACAGGAGGCATTCTCAAACATCAGGGAACCATGTAGTCAACAGTCCATAGTACTGCCCCAAAGATCTTCAATCGTTGATCTCTCTAGCAGCCCAGGCAGCAATCAGAAATTTAAATAGTATAAAAGTGTGAAAAACATGGATTCTTGACGCCAAAGCAAAGCGATTACAGTGAATGAGATGTCCAATATGAGACATTTATTCAATAGGACATACTTCATATTACACAAATCACAAAATCCATTTCATCACCTTTGTGAGCATCTGCTGATGGCAGGAGCAGGGGAAAGCATCGCCTGTGGATCGTTGTCTAATTCTTTACATTATTAACTGCTCTGAGGCATGTCTTATTCCTGCAAGCCACACAAAATCAACATTGCCACAGTCTTCGTGAGGAGCCTTGCAGCTCATTTTAAAATGACTGTGTGGGTGCGTGTCTCAAAATTATGTCTTGATCATCGGCCCACAGAGCTGCTAGGCTCGGACCTGGACTCTTACTAAAAGCCACATCTGCAGGATGCTGCAGACCTAACCACACATATTGTATGTATATCCAAAACCACTAAGACATAGTACAGTGTATGGTGCCCACATGCATTATGAAAGACTAGATTATGACTTAATAAGCACTAGAAAATCTACTTGAATTGCCAAGTATAGGTCACCCAAGCAAGCTTTGTAGAGTTATGGCAGCTGGGATGGTTTAAGGCATTTAGTACATATACAGATCATCATATCTGTGACGCCATAATATATAGACCAGTGAAGTGTGGCTCCAAATAATGGCTGAAATTAAAATTCAAATATATTAACCACACTAGCCTAAAATATAATGGCACATAAATAACAACCGTAAAATAAATGTAAATATATGCTGAATATATAAAACATAGGAGTGTAACAGACCACAAACCCATAATGTGGCTCAGATGGCAGTTTTTAATCATGGAATGAATCATTTTTCAGATCAACCCTCACCTCCACGCCTAGTCCCCCAAAAAAGGGTGGGAAGAATAAATATCACTTTGCTTTCCATTTAAACACAGAACAATGTAAACAAGGGCATTTGCACATGGTCCTGAATAAAAAGTGTCCAATGTTCAAATAATATTTTTAAATAAAACAATTGTCACACTAAATTGCAATATGACCAGTTATGACCAGTACTAGTTGAAGGTGTTATACAAAAATTATTTTAAAAATACTAAAAATAAAGAAATAAACAAAGCAAACTTAAGTTTTGTACTGTAACTTTTACGCACTTTCAGGTCTTCCCAAGAAGGCACACCACTTTTCTTTCACCTTACCCTCTGTTCACGGAGCTCAGAATGGTATGGAGACAAGAAACAGATAAACACATAAAAACTACTAAAACATAGTAGTTTTGGTGTATCCAAACATTCTCAACTCCTGGTATTTCAGAGTATTTTTGGTTTCTTCTGAGCTTGGAATATGAGCTGCACTGAGCATGCAACAGGCTGCCTCAAGCAAAGCCAGCAGCATCTCTATAAAGAGGTCAAACTCCAAAACCCTGTAAACACCACATCAAATGAAACATGAGATAACACTGCCCGGGAACGACTATCAAAAAAGAAATAAACAATTACTGCAAAACCCCTCCTCTAAATCCAAGTCAAAATGTGGTTTATTTGCAGAACCATATAAATGGCAATGGAGGTTGTGCAAAAAAAAAAAAAGGTAGCCTGCAGGGGACCAAGATCGCTGTATTTGTGCTCTGATTTTAGGGGGGTTTCTCTCTGATTAGTCACATTCATCACTGAACCTGTTGCAGTTGTTGTGAAAGTGAACACATCCACAAGGTCATGGTACTCACCGGCACCGTCCAAGATTGGGTGGGACTCCTGACCTCCTCCCTAGCCTGGGAAACGGGAGGAACCGAGGAACCTAAACATACCCGATGGCAGGTCTCGCTCCACTGAACACTACCCCGGACGGCCAATCGATCCGGGGATTGTGTTTTAACATCCAGGGGAACCAGAGAATCACACGGGAGGTGGCAGAGTCACAAAAAACTCGATCTCCTCCCGGTGGTTCCCTGACACCACCAGGGTTACTGGTGGTGTCTTATGTGTGATTAGAGGGAGCAGGGAGCCATCTAGTGCCCACACCTGCACAGGTGAGTAAGCGCCACCCAGAGGCAGCCCTGCCTCCCTGGCCCATCTGCGCACGTCTCCACACAACCCCATACGGCTGCTGGAGTGCTTATGTATGCTTCAGGGGAAGGTGGGAGGGGTCGTTGAACAACCTGTGGAACGTCACTGTTGCGCACAGGATCGACAGGAGTGGGAGCCGCAGCAGCGCCCTGAGGGCGCACTTCCACCTGCGCGGCGAGAGCCTCCACCCTGCGGTTAAGGAGGACGTTCTGCTCGGTCATCAGATCCAACCGAGCCGTAAAAGCGGTGAGGATACGCTGCAACTCACCAATCATTCCTCCTGCAGACGCCTGTGTGCCCTGCTCTTCCATTGGCCGTTCAACAGCCGGTTGACGCCCCTCGGGGTCCATGACGTTGGCCGAGATATCCTGTTGTGAAAGTGTAGGAATACGGACCCACAACAGGGGGCGCAAATGAACGGACAATGGAGGAAGTCAAATAACAACTCTTTTCTGTTGTGAATAAGCACAACAAACACGGCGAATTACAATAATAGAAAAGAAGTCAATTCACAAAATGTGTCACGTGGGCAGGCTCGAAGATAAGAGACGGCTGTCCAAAGCAGAACCGGAACCACACAATTTCCTCCGCCACCGAACCCCGGGAATACTGGAGCCGCCAAGTCCCAAACTCCCAGGTGGCCACTGCCTCCGCTTGTCGGATCTGGTACTGCTCCTCGGTAGAGCGATATCTCGGCAAAGAGGTGGAGATGTCGTCTTGCTGATATACCACTGATGATCAGATGATTGGTGACAGCTGACATAGGTGATAAGTGACAGCTGTCACCCGGCTGCTATTGTGAGGCGGCAGCACCCTCTGGTGACTGGAGCCCGCACTCCCAGGCAGGGTGCCCTCTGGTGGTGGTGGGCCAGCAGTACCTCCTCTTCAGCGGCCCACACAACAGGACCCCCCCCTCAACGGGCGCATCATGGCGCCCGACCAGGCTTGTCCGGGTGGCGGCGGTAGAAATCGGAAAGGAGGGCCGGGTCCAGGATGAAGCTCCTCTTCACCCAGGAGCGTTCTTCAGGTCCGTACCCCTCCCAGTCCACCAAATACTGGAAGCCCCGGCCCATCCTACGGACATCTAAGAGCCGGCGCACAGTCCAAGCTGGCTCGCCATCGATGATACGGGCAGGAGGCGGTGCCGGACCCGGAGTACAGAGGGGTGAGGTATGATGCGGCTTTATCCGGGACACATGGAAAACAGAATGGATCCGCAGTGAGGCCGGAAGCCGAAGCCTCACTGCGGCTGGACTGATGACCTTGAGGATCGTGAAGGGACCGATGTAACGATCCTGCAGTTTAGGGGAGTCCACTTGGAGGGGAATGTCCTTTGTCGACAACCACACCTCCTGCCCTGGCCGATACGCAGGGGCCGGGGTCCGCCGACGGTCTGCATGGGACTTTGCCCTCATCCGGGCCTTAGCAAAGCAGAACGGGCGGCGCGCCACACCCGACGGCACTTCCGCAGGTGGGCCTGGACCGAGGGCACACCGACCTCTCCCTCAACCACCGGAAACAACGGGGGCTGGTACCCCAGACATACCTCAAAAGGGGAGAGGCCGGTGGCTGAAGACACCTGGCTGTTATGGGCATACTCGATCCAGGCCAAATGGGTACTCCAGGCCGCCGGGTGCGCGGCTGTCACACAGCGCAGGGCCTGTTCCACCTCCTGATTGGCCCGTTCTGCTTGCCCGTTGGTCTGAGGATGATACCCGGACGAGAGACTCACCGTGGCCCCCAGTTCCCGGCAGAAGCTCCTCCAGACTTGCGAGGAGAACTGGGGACCGCGATCGGAGACGATGTCTGTTGGAATCCCATGCAGCTGGACGACGTGGTGGACCAGGAGGTCCGCTGTCTCCTGGGCAGTAGGGAGCTTCGGGAGGGCCACGAAGTGGGCCGCCTTGGAGAATCGGTCCACTATCGTGAGGATGGTGGTGTTGCCCTGGGACGGCGGGAGGCCCGTGACAAAATCCAGGCCGATGTGGGACCAGGGGCGATGAGACACAGGCAGCGGCTGGAGCAGTCCCGATGCCCTGCGGTGGTCGGCCTTGCCCCTGGCGCAGGTGGTGCAGGCCTGGATATAGTCCCGGACGTCGGCCTCCAGGGACGCCCACCAGAAGCGCTGCCGGACAACTGCCACGGTTCTTCGCACCCCCGGATGACAGGAGAACTTGGAGCCGTGACAGAAGTCCAGGACTGCAGCCCTGGCCTCTGGTGGGACGTAAAGTTTGTTCTTCGGCCCAGTTCCGGGGTCCGGGTTCTTTCTACGTCCCAGGTGAGGGTAGCCACGATAGCGGACTCCGGGATGATGGGTTCCGGTGGATCCGACAACTCCGTTTTGACTTCGTCTTCATGCACCCGGGACAAGGCATTCGATCTCTGGTTTTTGGTCCCGGGGCGGTAGGTGATCCGGAAGTCAAAACGGCCGAAGAACAGTGACCAGCGGGCTTGCCTGGGGTTCAGCCGCTTGGCGGTCCTGATATACTCCAGGTTCCGGTGGTCAGTGAAAACCGTGAATGGCACGGACGTTCCCTCCAACAGATGTCTCCACTCTTCAAGAGCCTCTTTCACCGCAAGGAGTTCTCGATTGCCGACGTCATAGTTCCGTTCGGCCGGGGTCAACCTGCGGGAAAAATAGGCACACGGTGAAGGACCTTATCGGTCTCTCCGCTCTGGGATAGCACGGCTCCTATCCCTGAGTCCGAGGCGTCCACTTCAACCACAAACTGGCGACTAGGATCGGGCTGCACCAGAACAGGTGCAGACGAGAAGCGCCGTTTCAACTCCTTGAACGCGGCATCGCACCGATCCGACCAGGTGAAGGGGACTTTTGGCGAGGTCAGGGCTGTCAGGGGGCTAACTACCTGACTGTAGCCCTTAATAAACCTCCTGTAGAAATTTGCAAAGCCGAGGAACTGTTGCAGCTTCCTACAGCTGGTAGGTTGGGGCCAGTCTCTCACCGCCGCAACCTTGGCCGGATCAGGAGCGACGGAGTTGGGGGAGATGATAAACCCCAGGAATGACAAAGAAGTGCGGTGAAACTCACACTTCTCGCCCTTCACAAACAGCCGGTTCTCCAACAACCGCTGCAGGACCTGACGTACATGCCGGACATGGGTCTCAGGATCCGGAGAAAAGATGAGTATATCGTCTAGATATACGAAGACGAATCGGTGCAGGAAATCCCGCAAGACATCATTAACTAATGCTTGGAACGTTGCGGGGGCGTTGGTGAGGCCGAACGGCATGACCAGGTACTCAAAGTGACCTAAGGGGGTGTTAAATGCCGTCTTCCACTCGTCTCCCTTCCGGATCCGAACCAGGTGATACGCATTTCTAAGATCTAGCTTTGTGAATATTTGGGCTCCATGCAGGGGCGTGAACACTGAATCCAACAAGGGCAACGGGTATCGGTTACGAACCGTGATTTCGTTCAGCCCCCTGTAATCAATGCATGGACGAAGTCCGCCATCTTTCTTTCCCACAAAAAAGAAACCTGCACCCATCGGGGAGGTGGAATTCCGGATCAACCCGGCAGCTAACGAGTCCCGGATGTAGGTCTCCATTGATTCGCGCTCAGGTCGTGAGAGGTTGTACAGCCTGCTGGACGGGAACTCAACGCCTGGAACCAAATCAATGGCACAATCGTACGGACGGTGCGGTGGAAGGGTGAGCGCCAGGTCCTTGCTGAACACATCCACAAGGTCATGGTACTCCACCGGCACCGTCCCAAGATTGGGTGGGACTCTGACCTCCTCCCTAGCCTGGGAAACGGGAGGAACCGAGGAACCTAAACATACCCGATGGCAGGTCTCGCTCCACTGAACCACTACCCCGGACGGCCAATCGATCCGGGGATTGTGTTTTAACATCCAGGGGAACCAGAGAATCACACGGGAGGTGGCAGGAGTCACAAAAAACTCGATCTCCTCCCGGTGGTTCCCTGACACCACCAGGGTTACTGGTGGTGTCTTATGTGTGATTAGAGGGAGCAGGGAGCCATCTAGTGCCCACACCTGCACAGGTGAAGTAAGCGCCACCAGAGGCAGCCCTGCCTCCCTGGCCCATCTGCGCACGTCTCCACACAACCCCCATACGGCTCTGGAGGGCTTATGTATGCTTCAGGGGAAGGTGGGAGGGGTCGTTGAACAACCTGTGGAACGTCACTGTTGCGCACAGGATCGACAGGAGGGGGAGCCGCAGCAGCGCCCTGAGGGCGCACTTCCACCTGCGCGGCGAGAGCCTCCACCCTGCGGTTAAGGAGGACGTTCTGCTCGGTCATCAGATCCAACCGAGCCGTAAAAGCGGTGAGGATACGCTGCAACTCACCAATCATTCCTCCTGCAGACGCCTGTGTGCCCTGCTCTTCCATTGGCCGTTCAACAGCCGGTTGACGCCCCTCGGGGTCCATGACGTTGGCCGAGATATCCTGTTGTGAAAGTGTAGGAACACGGACCCACAACAGGGGGCGCAAATGAACGGACAATGGAGGAAGTCAAATAACAACTCTTTTCTGTTGTGAATAAGCACAACAAACACGGCGAATTACAATAATAGAAAAGAAGTCAATTCACAAAATGTGTCACGTGGGCAGGCTCGAAGATAAGAGACGTCTGTCCAAAGCAGAACCGGAACCACACAATTTCCTCCGCCACCGAACCCCGGGAATACTGGAGCCGCCAAGTCCCAAACTCCCAGGTGGCCACTGCCTCCGCTTGTCGGATCTGGTACTGCTCCTCGGTAGAGCGATATCTCGGCAAAGAGGTGGAGATGTCGTCTTGCTGATATACCACTGATGATCAGATGATTGGTGACAGCTGACATAGGTGATAAGTGACAGCTGTCACCCCGGCTGCTCCTGTGAGGCGGCAGCGCCCTCTGGTGCATGGAGCCCGCACTCCAGGCAGGGTGCCCTCTGGTGGTGGTGGGCCAGCAGTACCTCCTCTTCAGCGGCCCACACAACAGCAGTTCCACCAACAGGGAACAGTAACGAAGTCGGCCAGGCTGATTTCACAGTAACAGAGTTAAGTACAGCAGAGGATGGACTGATACCTAACTGAGCATACCAAAATACACTCAACAAAAATATAAACGCAACACTTTTGGTTTTGCACCCATTTTGTATGAGATGAACTCAAAGATCTAAAACTTTTTCCACATACACAATATCACCATTTCCCTTAAATATTGTTCACAAACCAGTCTAAATCTGTGATAGTGAGCACTTCTCCTTTGATGAGATAATCCATCCCACCTCACAGGTGTGCCATATCAAGATGCTAATTAGACACCATGATTAGTGCACAGGTGTGCCTTAGACTGCCCACAATAAAAGGCCACTCTGAAAGGTGCAGTTTTGTTTTATTGGGGGGGGATACCAGTCAGTATCTGGTGTGACCACCATTTGCCTCATGCAGTGCAACACATCTCCTTTGCATAGAGTTGATCAGGTTGTCAATTGTGGCCTGTGGAATGTTGGTCCACTCATCTTCAATGGCTGTGCGAAGTTGCTGGATATTGGCAGGAACTGGTACACGCTGTCGTATACGCCGGTCCAGAGCATCCCAAACATGCTCAATGGGTGACATGTCCGGTGAGTATGCCGGCCATGCAAGAACTGGGACATTTTCAGCTTCCAAGAATTGTGTACAGATCCTTGCAACATGGGGCCGTGCATTATCCTGCTGCAACATGAGGTGATGTTCTTGGATGTATGGCACAACAATGGGCCTCAGGATCTCGTCACGGTATCTCTGTGCATTCAAAATGCCATCAATAAATCTTTGTCCATAACAGATGCCTGCCCATACCATAACCCCACTGCCACCATGGGCCACTCGATCCACAAAATTGACATCAGAAAACCGCTCACCCACACGACGCCACACACGCTGTCTGCCATCTGCCCTGGACAGTGTGAACCGGGATTCATCCGTGAAGAGAACACCTCTCCAACGTGCCAAACACCAGCGAATGTGAGCATTTGCCCACTCAAGTCGGTTACGACGATGAACTGGAGTCAGGTCGAGACCCCGATGAGGACGACGAGCATGCAGATGAGCTTCCCTGAGACGGTTTCTGACAGTTTGTGCAGAAATTCTTTGGTTATGCAAACCGATTGTTTCAGCAGCTGTCCAAGTGGCTGGTCTCAGACGATCTTGGAGGTGAACATGCTGGATGTGGAGGTCCTGGGCTGGTGTGGTTACACATGGTTTGCGGTTGTGAGGCTGGTTGGATGTACTGCCAAATTCTTTGAAACGCCTTTGGAGACGGCTTATGGTAGAGACATGAACATTCAATACACGAGCAACAGCTCTGGTTGACATTCCTGCTGTCAGCATGCCAATTGCACGCTCCCTCAAATCTTACGACATCTGTGGCATTGTGCTGTGAGATAAAACTGCACCTTTCAGAGTGGCCTTTTATTGTGGGCAGTCTAAGGCACACCTGTGCACTAATCATGGTGTCTAATCAGCATCTTGATATGGCACACCTGTGAGGAGGGATGGATTAACTCAGCAAAGGAGAAGTGCTCACTATCACAGATTTAGACTGGTTTGTGAACAATATTTGAGGGAAATGGTGATATTGTGTATGTGGAAAAAGTTTTAGATCTTTGAGTTCATCTCATACAAAATGGGAGCAAAACCAAAAGTGTTGTGTTTATATTTCTGTTGAGTGTAACAATACACTGTGCATTACCAGATGTCACAACATTCATGGTTGACTGTACATTGTTCAAGTTTCCAATGTGTCTTCATTGATTAACAGATCAAAATGACTAGTTTTAAGAAATGAACTTACCTGGTTTTGCAAATAAACTGGGTTTTGCCGAGAAATCAATCAAAAATTAGCAATTAATAAATTTTTGGAAAAAGTACATTGCTGACATTGTGCTCTTTTGTTCAGTGCACTATAACCATTTCATAACATGAAAAGAGAAGTTAGCGAGGTGTACAACTTCCATCAAATAAAAATTATTATTTTAAAACAAAATTGATGCGGTGGACGTACCGGGTTTTGGAACTGAACTCTTGTGCAGCAGAGGCTCTTTGCTTCATACTACTACTACTACTACTACTACTACTACTACTTGCCAGTCGTTAACTGTTTATTGTTGTTTCCCTTCCTTCCTCTGAAAATGCAAAAAAAGACTAAGAAGTCATCATTTGTGGGTGCTCACTCAATTGTTTCCCACCAGAAAAAAACAGGATATGGACACATGGCCCTTTGGTATCCAGGCAGGTGGTGTATTTGAAGTGGGTTGAGGTGAATGTATTGCAGTAAGTGTGTGTGTGTTCTCACCGTGATGAGTGAAGAGGTTACTGTGAACAATGTCAATCAGACAGTCTAGCTTCTGTTTCACCAGGCGACCCAGAGGAACCTTTAGGATGAATTCGGTGAACAGCTTGCTACAGAGACAGGAGGAGGACAACAAAGACAAAGGTCAACCTGATCAGCCATCTTGAGCGAGCTGACCACTTCCAATCAAGCATCATCATACAAAAGTAGTCACTTGCCAAGTCATGGCACTAATCACACCAATCAGCCATAACATTATGACCACTGACAGGTGAAGTGACTAACAATGATTGTCTCGTTATAATGGCAGCTGTCAGCGGGTGGGAGATATTCAGCAGCAAGCTAACATTTGACTTAAACGCTGACGCGTTGGAAGCAAGAAAAAAGGGGATACATTAAGATTTGAGTGACTCTGACAGGGGCCAAACTGTGATGACTAGCTCACCGGGCAAAGAATCTCCAAAATGGCATCTCTTGTGGGATGTTCCCAGTCTGTAGAGGGTAGTACCTATGAAAAGTGGTCCAATTAAAGGATATGTCGCATGTTTTTTAACTTGACATTCAAAGTAGATGTGATTGTGTTTATTCATGCACATGCGGTTATGAGTAGTGGTCACTAATGTGTTTTATTGCTTATTAAACCTATTGCTCTGTGAGCCAGCAGGTGTATTTCCCTGAAACATTTCACTTGGCAATTTTTGGTAGGTGACGCTACTTGTGATACACACATCTTGTGGAGTCCATGTCTCAATGGGTCAGGGCTATTTTGGTGGCAAAAGGGGGGCCCTACACAATATGAGGCACGTGGTCCAAATGTTATGGCTGATCTGTTACATTTAAAACAAGATGAGTCAACTGTACAATTACAAGAAAAACAACATTTAAAACAAAACTACAGATGCACTGAAATAACATATAGGAGACAGAAGGAGCAAACCCCGCCACCCCCAACCCCCAGACACACAGACTTCAATCTACACCTCAAAATTATGTAGAACAACTTGTCAAGGGATCCAAGTAACATCAACATGCAGTGCATCCAAAGAGTAATCACAGTGCTTCACTTTTTCCACATTTTGTGATGTTACAGCCTTGTTGTAAAATGAAGTAACACCTATCTTTGGGCAGTTTTGTCCATTCTTCTTTGAAGCACATCTCAAGCTCCATCAGGTTGGATGGGGAGTGTTGGTGGACAGCCATTTTCAGATCTCTCCAGAGATGTTCAATCGGATTCAGGTCTGGGTTCTGACTGGGCCACTCAAGGACATTCACAGAGTTGTCTTGAAGCCACTCCTTTGATATCTTGGCTGTGTGCTTAGGGTCATTGTCCTGCTGAAAGATGAACCACCGTCCCAGTGTGAGGTCAAGAGTGCTCTGGAGCAGGTTTTCTTCCAGGATGTCTCTGTACATTGCTGTATTCATGTTTCCCTCCATCCTGACTAGTGTCCCAGTTCCTGCCACTGAAAAACATCCCAACAGCGTGACGCTGCCACCACCATGCTTCACTGTAGGGATGGTGCCTGGTTTCCTCCAAACATGACGCCTGGCATTCACTTTGAAAGAGTTCAATCTTTGTCTCATCAGACCAGAAAATTTTGTTTCTCATGGTCTGAGAGTCCTTCAGGTGCCTTTTAGCAAACTCCAGCCACGCTGTCTTGTGCCTTTTTACTAAGGAGTGGCTTCCATCTGGCCACTCTACCATATAGGCCTGATTGGTGGATTGCTGCAGAGATGGTTGTCCTTCTGGAGGTTTCTCTTCTCTCCATAATTAATGGTGGAGCTCTGACAGAGTGACCATTGGGTTCTTGGTCACCTCCCTCACCAAGAGCCTTCTCCCCCGATTGCCCAGTTTAGATGGGTGGTCAGCCCTAGGAAGATTCCTTGTTGATCCAAACGTCTTCCACTTAGACCACTGTGACTGGGACCTTCAAAACAGCAGAAATGTTTCTGTGCCCTTCCCCAGATTTGTGCTTTGAGACAATCCTGTCTCTGAGGTCTACAGACAATTCCTTTGACTTCATGCTTGGTTTGTGCTCTGAAATGCACTGTCAACTATGGGACTTTATATGTAGACAGGTGTATGTCTTTCCAAATCATGTCCAATCAACTGAATTCACCCCAGGCTGACTCAACTTACGCTGTAGAAACATCTCAAGGATGATCAGTGGAAACAGGATGCACCTAAGCTCAATTCTGAGCTTGATGGCAAAGACTGTGAATACTTATGTACATTAGGCATGTGGGGATTAATCGATATGAATCAGTATCTAGATACAAACGTGTGCGATGCAAGTGTATCAATTCACTGCACACTTGAGTGTGCATTGATTCAAATGACAGGTGAAATCGTGACGTATCATGATGCATCGCTCGCTGCGTGCTTGCATCAATTTTTTTGTGAGGCACATTGAATGCACCATCACTGCTTCGCGTTTTGTTTTGAACATGAACGGAAGCCAGAAAGGACATTTCTAACACAACAAACATGGAGGTCCATGAGAACAGCAGCAAGCAGTTTGAAGAGGTTTTTCATGCACCTAAAACGTTTAAAAGAGGCATTTTGAGATACTTTGGCTTTTTAAAAAAGATGGGAAACTTGACAAGATGCAAGTCATTTGTAAAGAATGCCTCTGCCTCTAGTAGAATCAGAAGAAGAAGAAGAATACCATAGTACCATACTGAATTGCACCTTTTTATTTTCTATTTAAATTTTTGGTATAATTTCTTTGCATCATGTTGAATCACATCGTATCGCACCAAATCGCATCGTATCACATTGTGAGGAATTGAATCAAATACATATCAAATCGCATCAAATTGGGAACAGGGGTGAATTGTATCGCATCGTATTATCAGTATCATCATGTATCGCTATATGCATCATATCGCTGGTAGTGTATCAAGGTGCGTATCGAACATTGTCAGTGATGAGATTCACATGCCTAATGTACATTTGATTTCTTACTTTTTTATTTTTAATAAATTTGCAAAAGTCTAAAAAAAAACTAACTTTTATTAAACTGTCATTATGGGGTATTGTGTGTAGAAATTTGAGGGAAAAAATTAATTTCATCCATTTTTTAAAAAAGCTGTAACACAAAGAAATGTGGGAAAAGTGCAGCGCTGTGAATAATTTGTGGATGCACTGTAGCTCCTAATAACAAAAGGTCAGACAGGCATGACACAGGGAATTCCGAAGCAATGGCAGTAGGTGTAGGTGCCATCTCCCAAATGACACTCAAACATATTTTTTGCACTCATGCATTTAGCGGTGGGGAGGTCAGTGATGCTGAAACAGAGTGATCCTTGTTTTTTGATTTTATTTAATATGAAAAATACTTTGGTACTTTTTGTGTTGTGGGCCTGCAATAGACTGGCATCCTGTCCAGGGTATAGCCCACCTCACACCCTATGACTTGCTGGGATATGCTCCAATATCCACCCACCCCCGACCATAATAAGCGGGTATAGAAAATGGATGGATGGATTTTTGTTTTGTTTTGTTTTTCTGTGAAAAGTAGGTTGTTGATTTTTTTTTTTTTTTAATCCAATGATCAAGCTTTGCTCTGGCATTTTGGCCATGTGACATGTTTCTCTGTGACTGTGATGTAGATGACTGAGCACTGAGGACCCCAGTGGCTGGCGAAGCCAAAGAGGATGCGCACGCTTCACGTGGCTGTGGCAGATGAAATGTTACTTTCAAGAGGTGGGTATGGATCTGTTGTCCAACTGGGTGGTTACCATCCAGGAGTCAGGATGGTTCTGTGGTGAGATTGATGCGGCGAAGTGCATCATTAGCACACGCTCCCAGACATGACCTGGTACACAAAGACAACACCAGATATTGTGGTCACGGTTTAATAAAGTTATGTTTAGACTGATTTAATATGAAACAGGTTGGCACGATGTAACAGCTTTTTTCATTTTCTCTTCATCCTATCCTCTCTCCTTTGTTCATATATTCCCCTTCGTGGGACTATTAAAGGATTATCTTATTTTATCTTAATCTCTTCACCAGTTATCTCAATTTATCTCCTCTCCTTTCCTCAGCTCTCTTCTCCATGTCTCTCCTCTCCCCTTTCTGATCATGGTGACACATAGTCTGTGTAAGACTCTTACTACATGCTTTACACATTTTAATACATGTGAAAGCAATGAAATATCCAGTACAGTCAAAAAATGTGAAAACTTTCTTGACAGAGCCAGTCAAAACGTTCAAGCAAATTCTCCTTCGAGGCCCACCTACCTGACATCAAAAAGCAAGTTTACCTGATTGGTGTTCCTAATATTCACTCCTGTGATATTTTATTTTCTCTGTCTCTTTGTGTAAATATACTTCTGCTTTGTCCTCTCATCAAAATATTGACATCTTCCTTGACATGATGAGCGAGAAGTGAAAGTGGGACCCTTGTATAATTTGTGGGGCACTATAACATTTACATTGTAAATGGGTGATTCTTAGACTACGGGCACTTATTATGGACATTTGATCATGTTGTATGAAAAACAGAAAAAAGGGGAAATTTCACACTTTTATAGTTATCTTTACAATGAAAGTGTGTTAAGAAATTTGTTCTAGTAGTCTATGATGACTTTTTCACCTTTTTTCAGCATCATTATATGCAAATATTGCTGTTTTGTGCTTGTCCCACACCCAGACTTTTTATCTTCAATGATAAAAATGAATGGTAAAGAAACATTTTTTCTAATGTTTTAAAATATCTCTGAATAAAATATCAGTAAAATAATCAAAACATAATTGGGGTATTCAATGTCATACAACTGTTGTGATTTTTTTAAACAAAATGTAGTTGTCCCACACTATTGCTAACACTGTAATGTCCCTTTAAACAGTTTGTATGAAAGATTGTTTGGGTAGTTTCTATGGAGATAAACAGTGACATCAGAGCACATGTATATAGCGCCAAATCACAACAAACAGTTGCCCCAAGGCGCTTTATATTGTAAGGCAATGGTGTGGTGGAAATTACATTTACAAGGCCAATAGTGCCCGTAGTTAAAGAATCACCCAAATACTAATCTGCTTTATTGGTGATTATGTTTACATTTGTTAATGTCTATTTAGGATAGCAGTATCTAATTGTGTCATAGCATTTTATTTATTTAATTTTTTATTTCTGTATATCTGGGGAGGGGGCATTTTGACCATATTTGAATACTTGGGAAGTTTTGTCCCCCCAATATATTCTGACTACAGCCTTGGTTCATATTTTTCTTTCACGGTGTAGATGGGAGAAGAAATGTAGGTGTAATCCCGAAGGAAGAATATAAAAGTGTGTTTGAGGTGAAGTGAGTATCTGACAGAGTGACGAATGTGAAAGTTGAAGGAGTGATGATGAATTGCATCAGCACATATGCCCTGTAAGTGGGTTCTGAGAGGAGATGAGAAAGAAGATTTGTGGAGTGAATGTAAGGCGGTGGTAGAGAGCGTACTTTTTAAAAAAAAGCAGTGATTGGACTTCAATGGGCATGTTGGTGAAGAGAGCAGGGAGATGAGAAAGCGATGGGTCAATATGTTGTCAAGGAGTGGAAAGTAAAAGCGCAGATGGTGGCGGATTTTGCAAAAAAGGATGGAAATGGCCGTGGCAAATACTTATTTCCAGAAGAAGTAAAAGCACAGGGTGATCTTTAATAATGGAGAAAGGTGCAAAAAGGTGGACTATATCCGGTGATGGAGATGCAACTTGAAAGAAATTGGACTTTGTAAGGTGGTGGCAGGGGAAAGCGTAGTGAGACTCCACTGGATGGTGATTTGTAGCATGACCAAGGAGGTAAAGACTGAGGGCTGAAACAACAGTCAAATGGTCAAAAAACAAAAGAGAGAAATCTGTTGTGTGAAATGGAGGTGAACAGATGATGGTCGAAGGGACAACTACTGCAGAACTGAAGCGGAAGCTACAACGATGTAGGGTGTGACATCTGGACGGGAGATGGAAGACAAGGACAGCTGGTGGTGGAATGAAGAAGTACAAGAAAATATAAAGATGGAGAGGTTGGTGAAAATTAATTGGGATTATTGGGTAGATGAAGAAAGTCAACCAGCGTACAAGATGTGGCACAAGGTGAACAGAGAGGTGTCAAATGTTAAAGAAGCTGCATAATGTGAGATGTACTTGAAGGTGAACACTATGGAAGGAGAAAAAGACTTGTACCAACAGGCCAGACAGAGGGAACAATATGAAAAAGATACAGTAAGCAGGAAGTTACGGTTAGGATACAACTGAGATGTTTTGGGCATGTACAGAAGGATCCTGAGGATGGACCCACCTGTGATGAATACAAAAGGAAGGCCAAAGTGCAGATTTATGGAAGTGGTGAAGGAGGACACGAAGGTGGTTGGTGTGATAGAAGAAGATGCACAGGATGAGAAGAAGATGGGATGATCTTCTGTGGTGAGCAGTAATGGAAGCAGCAGAAAGAAGAAGAGAGGAAGATATTTGATAGACCAGGGCCCGGTTTCATGAAGCAATCTAATCTTTCAGTCCACTAAACTTTCTTAGTCAATATTATCCAGCCAATCACCATTGCACATCGATGGTTAAACTTATAGATTAGCCCTCTTAGTCAATGGTTTTTATGGGCGTAACGGCCTCATGTGTGCCTTTGCCGATAGACGGCTCAATGTGTGACAGTATTATTTACTTCCAGGTTGGTCGTGGCATGAACTAGCCTTTGTTTCATTTACTGGCGTTGTTAACATTTACGGACCCATACAAACTGCAGAATGACATACTTTGCTCTTAGCCTAGCACTTTCACTCTTCAGTTTCTTCTTCTACACGTTCGTCAAACCTTTCTGCACACACATTGTTGCTCAGCGTAACAGCGACACCCTGTGGCTCGTGTGAGAACTGCCACAAACACATCTTGACAGTCGTCTGCTGCAACGATGGTGAAAAAAGGAGGACGCTCTCCTTTTGAAGGAATACGAGTGACGCAGCGGTGCTCTTGAGTGTTCCATCAAGTGGTGGTACATGATCGCTGCCATTTTTGAGGTAAGACACTGAAGTTTTATTAAATAAAATAAGATGAGCCTCCTCTGTACCAGGCTAAAAACTTCAGATGGGTAAGGTGAAATTTTAGCCGCCAAAGTGCTTTGTGCAACAACTAACATCAAAAAATTACAGAACGAAGTGAGTTTATTTGACTAAACAAGATTAGACTGCTTTATGAAACCGGCCCTGGTCAATCCAAAAAAGCATCTTTCTATTGCATGGCACCTGCTGGACAGTTAATGGATAATGGATGATGATGAAAATTAGGAGCAGGTGTGGCTGAAACTACATGCAAGTTGTCTGGTGGACATCAAAGCCACCAGCTGCCTCACCAGTGTTCCTGGCTCAGCCCTATCATAGTGAGAAACAAAAATCAGCAACTTAAACCTCAACCACAAGCCTCTATTTTTTCACCAGCAATTTACCCTGCTAACAGCTCTAAAACAACACTGCACAAAAAAATGCAGGAGTGAAATGATCCACAAAATCTCATAACACTGGACATAACTTGCTGCACACAATGAGTCATGAAAAATATTTTGCCATTTTCAAAAAGGTTAAAGAGATATGAAATGTAACATTTCTGAAAGTGATTCATTTGCCACGTACCAATACACAGCAGCCAAATTCACCACTGGACTCACAGGAAACAAATGAACAAATAAATTATTTTAAATAATTCCAAACATTGAAGTTTTTCCCTCAATAATAAATTCAGACATACAATAAATCCAACAGTCTGAATACGCCCACTCAGTCTTCTGCAAGAGGTGTAATCAACCAAAATAAATCAAAACACCAGTGTGGAAGTGCAAGGCCTTCAATTCTGATAGTCTGAGTCAATTTTACACATGCTTCTTTTTCATAAAGCCATCCTCATGACGGATGAGCAGCACATAGGCTCTAACGCCAATATAAACAACGTTTCTGAAATGATGATTCATTTATCAAGGCGAGCAAGGTGTCCAATAGCTAAGCGTGTTCAAACTACGAGTGCTCAATGCTTGTCCCTTGAAGACAAATCTGCAGCCATGCACAAAACATGAAAGTGACAGTTTTCTCGGCCAGGATGTCACCTTTTGCTCAGACAAGAACAATAAAAGACTGGTGATTTACATGAATGGACTAAATCTGAATTTGTGATTTTGTTTCCCACAAAGGGTCAACTATCTGATGATGGGAAGTCACGAAGGATTAAAATGACCAGAACGTACAACTTAAAATGGTGCAATAATGGAGGAAGATGATAAGAATGAGTGTAGCTTGGAGAGCTTTGAAAGCTCCACAGAAAAACAGTGGGTGAGAGGACAGACAGGGTGACAGCCAGTCATCCATCTCAGACCAAAGACACCCCCTTTTTACAGCTTTGATGATAGTGGATTGAAGGCCAGAGCCACTCCAGCACAGCCAACAATCTGCTGTGGAAGTGGCAGCTACCCAGGTGTTGAACAAAGGAAAACATTATCCTGATCACAATTACTGCCACCCCCAATTTTAAGCAGAGAATTTAACATACAGTTGTACGAAAAAGTTTGGGCACCCCTGATAATTTGCATGATTTTCCTTTATAAATCATTGGGTGTCTGGATCAGAAATTTCAGTTAAATATATCATATAGCAGACGAACACACTGATATTTGAGAAGTGAAATGAAGTTTCTAGTATTTACAGAAAGCGTGCAATACTTATTTAAACAAAATTAGGCAGGTGCATAAATTTGGGCACTCTTGTCATTTTACTGATTTGAATACATTTAGCACTAATTATTGGAAGACAAAATTGGTCTGGTAAGCTCACTGACCTTTGACCTCCTTACACAGGTGAATCCAATCATGAAAAATGTGTATTTAAGGTGGCCATTTGCAAATGTTTCCCCTCTTTGCATCTCTTCTAATGAGTGGCAACATGGGAGCCTCGAAACAACTTGCAAATGACCTGAAAACAAAGATTGTTCAACATCATGGTTTAGAGGGAAGGATAAAAAAGCTACCTCAGAGATTTCAGCTGTCAGTTTCCACTGTGAGTTACTTAGTAAGGTAATGGAAGACCACAGGCACAGTACTAGTTAAGACACGAAGTGGCAGGCCAAGAAAAATCTCAAATAAGCTGAAGCGAAGGATGGTGAGAACAGTCATAATCAACCCACAGACCTGCTCCAAAGACCTACAAAATGAACTTGCTGCAGATAGTGTCTCTGTGCATTGTTCAACTATACAGCGCACTATGCACAAGGCGATGCTGTATGATGCTGTAATGCAGAGGAAGTTTTCTGCATACACACCACAAACAGAGTCACTTGAGGTATACTAAAGCACATTTGGACAAGCCAGCTTCATTTTGGAATAATGTGGACATAGCAAGGGGCGGTATGCATGGCTGAAAAAGAACACAGCATTCCAACAACAACAAAAAAAAAACACTTGCTACCTACAGTAAAATTTGGAGGTGGTTCCATCATGCTGTGGGGCTGTGTGGCCAGTGCAGGTACTGGGAATCTTGTTAAAGTTGAGGGTCACATGGATTCCAGTCATTATCAGCAGATTCTTGAGAACAATGTTCATGAATCAGTGACAAAGTTGAAGTTGTGCCAGGGCTGGATCTTTCAACAAGATAACGACCCTAAATACTGCTCAAAATCTACTAAGGCATTCATGCAGAGAAACAAGTACAATGTTCTGGAATGGCCATCTCAGTCCCCAGACCTGAATATTATTGAAAATCTGTGGTGTGATTTGAAGCGGGCTGTCCATGCTCAGAAACCAACAAACCTGAGATGTTTTGTAAAGAAGAACAGTCCAAAATACCTTCAACCAGAATCCAGACTCTCATTGTAAGCTATAGGAAGCGTTTAGAGACTATTATATCTGTTAAAAGAGGATCTACTAAATATTGATGTATTTTTTTCTGTCAGGGTGTCCAAATTTATGCACCTGCCTAATTTTGTTTAAAGAATTATTGCACACTTTCTGTAAATCCTATAAACTTCATTTCACTTCACAAATATCAGTGTGTTTGTCTACTATATGATATATTTAACTGAAATTGTTTGTCCAAACAACTAATGATTTATAAAGGAAAATCATAGAAATCATCAGGGGTGCCAAAACTTTTACATACAACTGTATGTTCAGAAATAAATACAAATGAAGACATTTTGTACAATCAGAATTTTAAACAAAAGTGTCAGACATTTTTGAACATATTGTGAAACAAAAAATGCACATTTATGGGTGACAGTTTGTGGCATGCTTTGATGCGAGCACTTGCTTTTGGATCCCGATTCCCATATTTGATGATGAGCACTGACCTTGGATACTGATTCCCCGATCTTTGATTCAAACTGCTGACCTTTGATCCAAGTGACTGATCTTTGACCCGGATTACTGATCTTTGAATTTCATAACTGAATGTTGATCGTGATCTTGGACTGTGACGGCTGATTTGTACCACACCCCCCCACACCCCTTTTTTTTTATCAGCATCCAACTTATCCACCCCATACTGTTTGTCGCACCACATGTCCAACACCCTCGGTTAGACTGTCAAAACAGTCTGTCAAACTCTGACAGCAAAACTAAGACCACACACTTTAGCAAGTTCCTTCAATCGGAGAATTACCCGGGTTGGTACTTGGGGTTAGATTTACAGTTAATGTTGCTAAATAATCTGAAAAATCCACAAAAGGCAAAAATGTGCAAACTAGTTTGTTGCTCAGTCCACTGTGCACAGATACAGTGAGGAAAATAAGTATTTGAACACCCTGCGATTTTGCAAGTTCTCCCACTTAGAAATCATGGAGGGGTCTGAAATTTTCATCTTAGGTGTGTGTCCACTGTGAGAGACATAATCTAAAAAAAAAAAAAAAATCCGGAAATCACAATGTATGATTTTTTAATAATTTATTTGTATGTTACTGCTGCAAATAAGTATTTGAACATCTACCAACCAGCAAGAATTCTGGCTCACACAGACCTGTTAATTTTTCTTTAAGAAGCCCTCTTATTCTGCACTCTTTACCTGTATTAATTGCACCTGTTTGAACTTGTTACCTGTATAAAAGACACCTGTTCAAACACTCAATCAATCACACTCCAACCTGTCCACCGTAGCCAAGACCAAAGACCTGTCTAAGGACACCAGGAACAAAACTGTAGACCTGCACAGGGCTAGGATGGACTACAGGACAACAGGCAAGCAGCTTGGTAGAAGACAACAACTGTTATGATTATTTATTAGAAAGTGAAAGAAACACAAGATGACTGTCAATCTCCCTCGGTCTTGGATTCCATGCAAGAGCTCACTTTGTGGGGTAAGGATGATTCTGAGAAAGCTCAGAACTACACGGGAGGACCTGGTCAATGACCTGAAGAGAGCTGGGACCACAATTACAAAGATTACATTAGTAACACATGATGCTGTCATGGTTTAAAATCTTGCAGGGCAGCAAGGTCCCCCTGCTCAAGCCAGCACATGTCCAGGCTCGTTTGAAATTCACCAGTGACAATCTGGATGATCCAGAGGAGGCATGGGAGAAGGTCACGTGGTCAGATGAGACCAGAATAGAGCTTTTTGGAATCAACCACACGTTTAGAGGATGAGAACAACCCCAAGAAAACCATCCCAACCGTGAAGCATGGGGTTGGAAACATCATACTCTGGGGGTGCTCTTCTGCAAAGGGGACAGGATGACTGCACCGTATTGAAGGGAGGATGGATGGGGTCATGTATTGCGAGATTTTGGCAAACAACCTCCTTCCCTCTAAGAGCATTGAAGATGGGTCATGGCTGGGTCTTCCAGCATGACAATGACCCCAAACACACAGCCAGGGCAACTAAGGAGGGGCTCCGTAAAAAGCATTTCAAGGTCCTGGAGTGGCCTGGCCAGTCTCCAGACCTGAACTCAATAGAAAATCTTTGGAGGGAGCTGAAACTCCAAACCTGAAAGATCTAGAGAAGATCTGTATGGAGGAGTGGACCAAAATCCCGGCTGCAGTGTGTGCAAACCTGGTGAAAAACTACAGGAAACATCTGACCTCTGTAATTGCAATCAAAGGTTACTGTACCAAATATTAACATTGATTTTCACAGGTGTTCAAATACTTATTTGCAGCAGTAACATACAAATAAATTATTTAAAAAAATCATACATTGTGATTTCTGGATTTTTTTTATTTAGATTATGTCTCTCACAGTGGACATGCTCCTAATATGAAAATTTCAGACCCCTCCATGATTTCTAAGTGGGAGAACTTGCATAATCGCAGGGTGTTCAAATACTTATTTTCCTCACTGTATGTCTTAAAAAAGAAAGATAGATTTGTGACACATTCCATCATTTAAGACAAAACGTCAGCGGTAATCTCTCCGTATCTCCGTTTGTTGTCCAAACCTGGGCAAAGAATCCATATTTCATCATAAGATTAAAAATAAATAACATTTAAATCATGTCTGACCATGTCCTTCAAAACTAAATATTTACAGACAAGAAAATCTGACTAAAATATGAATTAAATATACGGTTTTCCAGACTTTTTTCCCCTCAACTAAAAAGTATTCCACTGAATACATTAGTAAGACTTTCTGCACCTATTTGTAAGCATAATGCTTCATAAATGAGGTCATTCTGCCCCCACCCACCCCATTCCTTTAGCATAAAAGATTAAAGACATTCAAATAGGAGAGAAAAGCAAGGCCAACCCCCATGAGGCACTTGTTATAAATATAATGCCCTCCTAGGTCTCAAAAATAGCATTGGAACTATCCAAAACAAACAGAAACCTGTAGATTTGTTAAAGGTTATGGGTCATTTGAAATGCAGCAGTCCTCAACATTTTTACGCAGATAATATGACACATATAAACAAAAACTGAATAATTTAAAAGACGTGGAAAGATGATGAAAGTTTATCTTCTACAATGCTCTACATTGTTACCAATCTATAATTCATTAACGCATTAGCAGGTCGAGCCTCAGAGGTGATTTATTATTAGAACGGCAAACATAAAACAACCTCTGCATCAGAAAATAATAAAAGTCAACAAAACAGAAACTAAACTGGATATGTAGGCAACCAAATGGTTTCCCAGGTACGCTGGTGCAGGTTCAAACAAGGTCAATCACAGCCCAGCAAGTGAATGTTGAGCTTTCAAATACGAGAAATGCTTGTAGAAATGCTCAAGAGGTTTTTTTATGTCTTAACAACAACACAAAATATCAGTTTGTTGTCAATATCATATCTCAAAATGTCATTATAATAGTCTGCACTGGTAACAACATAAGGATTGTACAGCAAAAAGTCAATGAATGAGTTAGTCCACAGATTGTGCAAGCAAGTCAAGTCAAAAACAACAAATGCTATCATCTTGTAACTCATCAAATTAAATAAGCAATAATGACAATGAAGTCATGATACAGTGATGAACTTTGATTGATCGGATTATTGAAGAAAAAAAAATCTGCCTTCTTTTGCCTGTGTAATATCCCATAGGTGTGTCTACAACCTGCTGAATACTGGACACATGATGCCCGCTCCATGGACAAATACAGGACAAGATACTGTATACATACACTCAAATGGTAAAGTAAAACTGGAATTAAAGTGTGGACAGAACATTTGGCAGGGGATGATATAAAAAGTTTTCTGTGGTACTGCCAAATTGTGATGGCAAACCCAAAACACTCTTTCTGAATGTTTTGAAACCTTTGCAAAATCTGTGTTGCAGAATAATGTTCTGGATTCTGTATCAAAAGACATCATCTTCTGTGCTGAATGGACCCTAAATGTCTTGTGAGTCTTAAGCTGGGCGTGACTGACCTGCTTGTGACTCGCACCTGCAGTCATTTTCTCCAGTGCAGTTTAAAAGATCAGCTCAATCATCCAGTCCTCACAGGTGCTCCTGTGCTGGCTACACGCAGCCTCACCATCTCTTTTGCCCACACTGAACCTTCAGAACTGCTGATTCTCCCCCCACACCCACATTTTGGACTATTTGGACAAATCCCTAGCTTTTGGACTCTGACTTTTCTCTTTTGGTAAATAAAATCACTTATTTTACCTAGACAGTATGTGTGGTTTTCTGCATTCTTGGACCAATTTATTAATCTGCTTAACACTCTGCCCATTTTCCATGCAATGTGGAGTTGCATCCGGAAAGGCAATGGTGTGAAAATGGTGACAAATCAACATGCAGATTCATCTCAGACCTGCTGTGGCAACCCCGAGTAAAAAAGGGAGATACCGACAGGCTTACTTACTTTTATGTTGCTTGTACAAGTAGAAAATTTGAAAAACAGAGAGCAAAGAAGAGTGTTTTCTTTCCCGTGGCAAAAGCCATTCAAGTCCAATTGGAGCTGCTTCTTCTAAACACTGTTTTTAATGAGCTGCTTTGGAACCTTCAGCTCCTCTGAAATAATTCTTCAGGTGCAAATTTTACAGAAGTGCAGAAACAGCAGCAGTACTACTATGCACCTTTGTTGTTAATGTGACAACAGTAAAGCATGAGAGGATGTAACATATCATGCGAAATTACCTTAGTTCTTTAGGATCAAAGACCAGCTTCACATCATTGACAATGGTGGGAATATACTTCAGCGCTGCACCCTGAACCAGCAAAAAAGAAAGAAAGAAAGAAAAAAAAACAGGAAATATAATCAGATTATTTCAGATGGAAACATATTCACCATTGAGTGGCAAGTGCAAGTAATTGAATTATGCTTGATTAATTCAGTACAGAACACATCAAGAAGGTGCACTTGTGTGCCGAGCACCTCTGCTGGTAATTTGTACCATTCGATTGGCTAAGTGTTTGCTTGAATACTTTGGTGAATAGATTGGGAGACATTCACTGGAGTGTGTCTTTTGTGTTCTGACACTGTATCTGGCTCTAACCTAAGCACGACACCACACTGGAATTTGAGTAAACAGGACATTAGTAGCTCTCCTTTCACAATTTAAAGCCTGATGGTTTACAATTTATGCAGATAAAATAATTGTTGGGGGTTTCTTTGTCCACTTTGTTTTTATTATTTGTTTGCTTTGGTGCCTGATTGGCTACAGTCTGGGTATGAAAAAAGTTAATTAATTAAAGTAACCTGAGTTCAGACTAGAGTATTTAACTATTGGGTACATCCTTGAGGAAGAAGCTGAACTCAAAATCTGCTAAGACCTGTGGGTCCCACATGATTGTTAGAAAGAGATGCAGAGAAAGAAGAAAATGGAATAAATATGTTGCTAAAGAACAATTTAGGGTCATCTCATAAGTTTCCCCAAATTTTTTGTATATATCAGAAAACAGACGATTTCTGTGGTTTACTAGTGAAAACGCTGTCTCTCAGTGACATCTACGTATTTCCATGTGTTTTGTTCTGCAAGAGAACGTGGCCTAAAACTAGAGTTGATGATGATGGATAAAGCCAGTTGCTCCATTTGCGTGTCCATACTATAACACAGTTACCAAGTGTGTCCACCCAGTGGCTGTTTACAAATCCATCCATTAATAATGGCAATGATTAACCAGTCTGATACTTCCCTCCGTCAACTGGCAGCTGCTAAATGCCGGCCGAGCAGAGCTGGGGTGTTTATACAACATCTGTGCAAATTAGTAGCAGTGCCAGTCTATCTCACAGTGGTTGATTATCCATACAGATGTAGCCCGTTGGACATTATACAATCCATTGTTGGCAACTGTGCATGCCATATTTTTGAAAATGTACAACAGCTTATTTCCAATGTTTGAAAGAGGATAGTAAGGCCTAATTTTTGCAAATACAAGAATGACAAAACAAATCCTGTTTGATTTGAAGAAACTATTTCAACTCATCCTTGGACACACTTACATGAATGACTTCACTAAAATGGTGTTTTTCTGCACCAAAGTTATTTTACACCCACACATTTTTTAATTATGGAAAGTTTGTAAGTCTTCAAATTCAGTTATAATTCAGTATTTGTAGTCAGTTCCATGACAGCATATCTGCCTAACAGACAAAAGAGTTGTAGCTACACAACGGCATTCTCATTTTTAATGTGTACCACAGAGTTAAAAGTAAATAATGAATAAGAGGTCAAAATGCTGACAGCAATCTGAAGTTTGAGAGTATTTACTTCCAAACTGGTATCGTCATCATCCACCACACTTTCTCTTGTGGTCTTCTAGGTCTTTTACCATCTTTAAACCGACCAGTGCATAATTTCAAAGAATGCAGCAAATAGCTAAATTTGGTTTTAAATCTTCAATGGGAGCAGCCAAATAAAAAGACAATTCTGCTACTTAAAAGAAGATTTCCAAAATGCACATGAAGGTGTCCACAGCACAAACATGGAACATAGGAGGAGACAATGAGAAGAAAAAATAGAGGGGGGGGCGGCGGCAGTAGAGCTGGACATGCTAAGTGTGCGGACAACATATAATCAGTTACCACGGTTTGATCTGGTTAATTTGTGAGCACAAGTTAAATAATTAAATAATTCTCTCAGCACATGAAGACATTTCTCTACGTGCATGTCCACTGATCAGTCAAAACATTATAACCACTGACAGCTGAAGTGAAGAACATTAATCATGTTGTTACAATGACACCTGTCAGTGGGTTGAATATATTAGGCAGCAAGTCCTCAAAGCAGGAAAAATAGGCACATAAAGATCTGAGGTACTTTGACAAGGATGAAATTGTGATAGCTAGACGACTTGGACAGAGCATCTCCGAAACTGCAGCTCTTGTAGGATGTTTGCTGTCTGTAGTGGTCAGTACCCATAAAAAGTGGTCCAAGGAAGGAAAACCAGCCAACTGGCAACAGAATCATGGGCAGCCAAGACTCACTGATGCATGTGGGGAGTGAAGGCTGGCATTGTTTGGTCTGATCCAACAGAAAAGCAACTGTAGCTCAAATTGCTGAAACAGTTCTCATAGAAACATCTAGTGGAGTCCATACCTTGATGGGTCAGGGCTGATTTGCTGGCAAAAGGGGATGCTACACAATATTGGGCAGGTGGTGACAATGTTGTGGCCAACTGGTGTATTCTTCTGAGCAAAAGAAAATCTATTTTGTGCTCAACAAATATTTTGTTCTGCGCACTCCCAGAACCCTGTTACCCCACTACATGGAGCTGAAAGTCGTATAAACAGAAAGATTATTCTCTGGTTCTGCAAACTCTTCTTCATAACTTTGATGCTTTTATGACAGGCCAGAATCATAGTGCGGGCTGTGCTCTTTATTAGATTATGATCATCTTAACATTTCTTCCACTCCTGTTTTGTACTCTGCTGTCCTTGCACCATGTTTTCTTTCCTTCTGCATGAGCTGGCCACAAGCAGTGCATACAAAACACGTCTAGTATCTCCTTTACATCGCGGGATGACAAATTCCTACTGTGGGGATTAACACTGTATAACTCCTCGCCCTACTGCAGGATGAACATATGACGATCAGAGTTTTTCAGTTACTCACAGCTATGTGCAATACTGTCAACATCTTGTGCAAGTGTCTTCAGCCATTTTGCACAAACTCTGCTGGATGACTTCAATGCACACATGGGCAATGACAGAGACACCTTAGAGGTGTGAATGGGAGGAACAGCCTGTCTGCTCTAAACCTGAACGGTTATTTGTTATTGGACGTCACCTGAACGGTTATTTGTTATTGGACGTCTGTGCTAGTCACGGTCTGTTCATAACGAACACCATGTTTGAACATAAGGATGCTCATAAGTGTACATGGTAGCAGAGCACCCTAGACCAAAGATCGATGATCGATTTTGTGATTGTATGATCTGATTTGAGGCCACATGTTCTGGACACTCGGGTGAAGAGAGGGGCAGAGCTGTTAACTCATCACCATCTGGTGGTGAGTTGGATCAGAGGGTGGCGGAGGACTTTGGACAGACCTGGTAAGCCCAAATGGATAGTGCGGGTGAACTGGGAATGTCTGGAAGAGCCCAGGGTCCAACAGATCTTCAACTCACACCTCCGACAGAGCTTCTCTAGCATCCCTGTGGAGGTTGGGGGCATTGAACCAGAATGGGCAATGTTCAAAGCCTCCACTGCTGAAGCTGCAGCGGGGAGCTGTGGCCTGAAGATCTTAGGTGCTTCAAGGAGCGGCAAACCTTGAACACTGTGGTTGACACCGGTGATCAGGGAAGCCGTCTGACTGAAGAAAGAGTCCTTCTGGGATATGTTATCTCGGAGGACTCCAGAGGCAGTTGCAAGGTACCGACAGGCCCGAAGGGCAGCAGCCTCTGCTGTGGGGGAGGTAAAGCAGCGGGTGTGGGAGGAGTTGGGAGCAACCATGGAGAAGGACTTTCGGTCGGCACTAAGGTGCTTCTGGCAAACCGTGAGGCACCTCAGGAGGGGAAAACGGGGAACCATCCAAGCTGTCTACAGTAAGGATGGGACTCTATTGACCTCAACTGAGGATGTCATCCGGCACTGGAAGGAACACTTTGAGGAACTCCTGCATCAGACTGGAGCGCCCTCTATAGTAGGGGCAGAGCTGGAAGCTGATGGAGGATTTTCAGCAATTTCCTTGGTGGAGGTCACTGAGGTAGTCAAACAACTCCGCAGTGGCAAGGTCCCAGGGGGCTGATGAGATCCGTCCAGAAATGCTGAAGGCTCTGGGTGTGGAGGGATTGTCTTGGATGAGACATCTCTTCAACTCTGCGTTGAGGTCTGGGACAGTGCCTAAGGAGTGGCAAACTGGGGTGGTGGTCCCCATATTTAAAAGGGGGGACCAGAGAGTGTGTGCCAACTACAGGGGCATCACACTACTCAGCCTCCCTGGTAAAGTCTACTTCAGGGTGCTGGAAAGGAGGGTTTGGCTGATAGTCGAACCTCTGATTGAAGAGGAACAATGCGGGTTCCATCCTGGTTGTGGAACAACCGACCAGCTCTTTACTCTCACAAGAACCGTGGAGGGTGCCTGGGAGTACGCCCACCCAGTCTAAATGCGGTTGGGGATTGGAGAAGGCATATGATCGGGTACCCCCGGAGATACTGTGGGACGTGCTGCAGGAGTATGGAGTGAGGGGGTCCCTTCTCAGGGCCATCCAATCTCTGTACTCACAAAGTGAGAGCTGTGTTCGGGTGCTTGGCAGTAAGTCGGACTCTTCCGGTGGAGGTTGGCCTCTGCCAGGGATGCGTCTTGTCACCATTCCTGTTTGTAATATTCTTGGACAGGATATCGAGGTGTAGTCGGGGGAAGGAGGGTTTCCGGTTTGGTGGGCCCAGGGTCTCATCACTGCTTTTTGCAGATGATGTGGTCCTGTTGGCTTCATTGGCCGGTGACCTCCAACACTCACTGGATCGGTTTTCACCCAACTGTGAAGCGGCTGGGATGAGGATCAGCACCTCTAAATCTGAGGCCATGGTTCTCTGCAGGAAACCAATGGATTGCCTACTCCGGGTAGGAAATACGGCCTTACCCCAAGTGAAGGAGTTCAAGTACCTCGTGGGCTTGTTCACCGGTGAGGAGACGATGGAACGTGAGATTAGCCGGAGAATCAGCGCAGCAGGGGCGGTATTGCATTCATTCTACCTGGGAGGAGACCCCCGGGGAAGACCCCGGACAGGTGGAGAGATTATACCTCCACACTGGCTTGGGAACGCCTCGGGATCCCCCAATCAGAGGTGGTCAATGTGGCACAGGAAAGGGAAGTCTGGGGTCCCCTGCTGGAGCTGTTGCCCCCGTGACCCGAACCCGGAAAAGCGGTTGAAGATGAGTGATGAGTGTTGTACTCACTGATCTCACTGTAAAAAAAAGGCAATGTTCACTGTTTCAGCACTCTGGCAAAACAATTTACTTCAGGATTAATAAAGTTCTCCTTATTCTTGTTTCTACTGCTATATTGATATAACGGACATGAAATGGCCAATCCCTAATCACAATCCACAATCAATATATCACATGCCTGCATTAATACACTGGACGTTTTTAGTATAGCGTTGGACGTTTTGCTCAGTAGGTGTAAAACTAAAGGTGAAAGTCAGCACACTGAACTCATATTCTTCATTTGTTTCTATCAACATTCAGTGAGATAAACAACTAGATACACTACATCAGGAGTGCCCAAGTTCGGTCCTCAAGATCTACCTTCCTGACACTCTTAATTGTCTCCCTGTTCAAACACACCTGAATCCAATGAAAGACTTGTTAGCTGGCTGTTAATGAGCCTTTCATTGGATTCAGGTGTGTTGGAGCAGGGAGACAGCTAAGCGTGTCAGGAAGGTAGATCTCGAGGACCGAACTTGGGCACTCCTGCACTACATGATCAATACATGATCAATACACGATATTTGTCCACTCCAAACCTCGACAGTGAACATTGCTGAAGAGTTTTTTATACTTTACAAGTATAACAGAGTCGTAAAGACAGCCCAAAAGATCATTGGCTGCCCTCTCCCCTCCCTGATGGACATTTACACCTCCCGCTACCTTAGCAGAGCCCTAAACATTACTAAATACAGCTCACATCCTGGCTTTGAAGTGTTTGACCTGATGCCCTCAGGGAGGCACTACATGTGTGTTAAGACCACAGCAAACAGACTCAAAAACAGTTTCTTTCCCAAAGCGGTAACCATCCTGAATTCCCGCATGCACTGAAGATAATGTGCAATATTCCATCTCATAATGTGCAATATTTATAATTTTTAACAATGTTAATAATAACATACTTATTCTGAAATGTACATACCACCCAGGATTGTGCACTTTACCTTCTAATGTTTACATCGCATATATATTTTTTGATATTTATTATTGGATATTGCTGCTTTTCTTTCTTACTTGCCTGCACTGATTTTGGAGTTGGCTCTCAATCTCGCTGTACATCGTATAATGACAATAAATGGCATTCGATTTGAATCGATAACTGACGAACTGACCTCTCTTAAGCAACGAAGGCACGCAAGGCAATGAAAGGCAACTTCAAAGATGCTGGTTGAGTCTTTCAAGCAAGCAACATCTTCACGTAGCAGTCAGCCTGTGTCTGCCTGCTCCAAGGAGACGCTTTAATGCTTGGTTCAAATCACAGCCTGACCGGAAAATCACTAAGGGCCCTTGGGCAAGGTCCTTAATCACCTAGTTGCTCCCGGTGTGTGGTGAGCGCCTTGTACAGCAGCACCCTGACATTGGGGTGAATGTGAGGCCTTATTGTAAAGCACTTTGAGTGTCTGATTCAGATGGAAAAGCGCTATATAAATGTAGTCCATTTACCATTTAACACAATTGTTTGCTGTCATTATACTTTTTTTTAGCAAAAACTTCAGTCGCACCTGTTGAGCAGGAACAACTTCTGTGAAGTGCCAGTCAAAGTCTCAGCGCAGCTTGATGTCTTGCTTTCTGTGCCGCACAGAAGTGTGCGTGCGTGTGTGTGCGTGCATGCGTGCGTGCGTTTATCAAAGTATTCACCCGCCTGTGTGCTTGTGTGTCCAGATATTCATCGTTATTCAGACTCGCGGGATGACTGGGACTGCTCATTAGCTTCCAGCTGTCACACTGCTTTCACAAGGGCGGACTCGGTAAGAATGCAGGTTCAATCGCTTTCGTGCCCGTTCCTCAAGATCAGTTTTTAATTTACTGACAGTAAAGCTAATATCTCACCCAATTACACAGCAACTGACTCCTAACTGACTCTGGAGCTTCTCCGGGGGCTGCACACGCACCTTCCTGAAGCTGTGCCAAGCCGCACGTGCTCCGACATAAAGCTCAAAGTGTAGGCGAGTGGACGTGAGCGTGTGCGCATGTTTGTCCAAAGTACATGTGTGTTCTCTCCCCCACCAAAAGGGTTTTTTGTTTTGTTTTTAAAGCGGGTGTCCTTGATTCAAAATGAGAGCTTAGGGTCAAGAACAATACAATACAACACAAAGTGAATAATCTAAAGGCAGGAGAAGGAAAGCAAGAAAGTATAAATACCTTAAGGAGCAGCTAAAGATTGAAAGGCCGGAGGAACGCCAGATCACAGGACAGTCAAGGTGAGAATGAAACGGAGATGAAAAAACAGACACATACAAGTACACAGACAACAATGGACCAGCCATTAAATAAATCTATACAGACACAAGACACACCTAAAAACATTAGGGCTGCACAATAAATTAATTTCCACCTCATAACTAATCAGTGAAAGTGTTTTTTAAAAGTGATTCATTTCAGCAGGATCAAGAACAAAAATTCTTCCATAGAAGTGATCAGAATTCTACAACAGAATATGAAGTAATAGTCTCAAGCATTCAAGCTGCAAATGTTTGTTTATAAATGAGACAGCCAAAGGGGGCATTGTAACTACACTCAACAAAAATATAAACGCAACACTTTTGGTTTTGCTCCCATTTTGTATGAGATGAACTCAAAGATCTAAAACTTTTTCCACATACACAATATCACCATTTCCCTCAAATATTGTTCACAAACCAGTCTAAATCTGTGATAGTGAGCACTTCTCCTTTGCTGAGATAATCCATCCCATCTCACAGGTGTGCCATATCAAGATGCTGATTAGACACCATGATTAGTGCACAGGTGTGCCTTAGACTGCCCACAATAAAAGGCCACTCTAAAAGGTGCAGTTTTATCACACAGCACAATGCCACAGATGTCGCAAGATTTGAGGGAGCGTGCAATTGGCATGCTGACAGCAGGAATGTCAACCAGAGCTGTTGCTCGTGTATTGAATGTTCATGTCTCTACCATAAGCCGTCTCCAAAGTCGTTTCAGAGAATTTGGCAGTACATCCAACCAGCAGAATTTCTGCACAAACTGTCAGAAACCATCTCAGGGAAGCTCATCTGCATGCTCGTAGTCCTCATCGGGGTCTCGACCTGACTCCAGTTCATTGTCGTAACCGACTTGAGTGGGCAAATGCTCACATTCGCTGGCGTTTGGCACGTTGGAGAGGTGTTCTCTTCACGGATGAATCCCGGTTCACACTGTCCAGGGCAGATGGCAGACAGCGTGTGTGGCGTCGTGTGGGTGAGCGGTTTTCTGATGTCAATGTTGTGGATCGAGTGGCCCATGGTGGCGGTGGGGTTATGGTATGGGCAGGCGTCTGTTATGGACAAAGAACACAGGTGCATTTTATTGATGGCATTTTGAATGCACAGAGATACCGTGACGAGATCCTGAGGCCCATTGTTGTGCCATACATCCAAGAACATCACCTCATGTTGCAGCAGGATAATGCACGGCCCCATGTTGCAAGGATCTGTACACAATTCTTGGAAGCTGAAAATGTCCCAGTTCTTGCATGGCCGGCATACTCACCAGACATGTCACCCATTGAGCATGTTTTGGATGCTCTGGACCGGCGTATACGACAGCGTGTACCAGTTCCTGCCAATATCCAGCAACTTCGCACAGCCATTGAAGATGAGTGGACCAACATTCCACAGGCAACAATTGACAACCTGATCAACTCTATGCAAAGGAGATGTGTTGCACTGCATGAGGCAAATGGTGGTCACACCAGATACTGACTGGTATCCCCCCCCAAGTAAAACAAAACTGCACTTTTATTGTGGGCAGTCTAAGGCACACCTGTGCACTAATCATGGTGTCTAATCAGCATCTTGGTATGGCACACCTGTGAGGTGGGATGGATTATCTCAGCAAAGGAGAAGTGCTCACTATCACAGATTTAGACTGGTTTGTGAACAATATTTGAGGGAAATGGTGATATTGTGTATGTGGAAAAAGTTTTAGATCTTTGAGTTCATCTCATACAAAATGGGAGCAAAACCAAAAGTGTTGCGTTTATATTTTTGTTGAGTATATATTGCCATCTGTCCTCCTGTCCATCTGTGTCTCTGTCCATGTGACGCCGTAAACACATTATCCGTTGAAAGAATGTTCATTACTTTGCTGATGCACTGGTGAATTTGATGTACTCTCTGGGAAAACAGCTCAGCTTGGTCAGTAATGAATTAAACACAATATTACCTGACGAAGCTAAGGGTAGTATCTCAAAGGGCAGGTGCTGCTGGTGAGCAGCTGGAGACACAAATTTGTGAGAAAATACGCAAATTAGCAAGAATTTTCACTTGGAATCACACTGACCTGTATTCGCAATTTTGTCACGCTCCCAGGGGTCCCAGGGAAATTTGAACCTGTCCTGCGCCCGGAATGTAAGATTCTCATTTTAATCTCAGTTTAGTCACAATTTAGTTTCTTAGGTTGCTCACCCTTCACAAAGTAAGTTGTCTTACATTTTGAACACGTTTCTGATCCATGGAAACTAAATTGAGATGGGTTCAGGAGGAGTTTGAGATGAGTTAGAGATGCCCGCGATGATTCTGTGACTATTTAGACAGAAAATTCGGAGCGCAAATTGTTTTTAACGTTCAAAATTCCAGCGAGCCCTGCAACTCACTTGAGGAAATTGAGAACCCTCTGCATTTGCTTCGAGACATTTTAGAAACTCCCTCATGAACGCTGTTTGCAATTTGTCACCAACAGTTGCAGCCAGGTGAGATACTACACTAAAAAAATAGCAATTTGGTAATGACACTGACACTGTCGTTGACACCGATTTATTTTTGGGAAGGAAACAAGTCAAGCTGATCAGTAATGATGTAAACACATCACCTGACCTAGCAAAGTGACGATCATTATGTTTGTGAAAGTGAAGCATGACTGTGCCAGGGTGGACAAACAGCTTATTGAACAGGATTCACACTGACCTACATTTTTTGAGAAAAGAGGTCAACTTCATTACTAATGAGGTAAATGCAGCAGCACCCAAACAGGCCAAGAGATGTTAATCGTTTTGCTGTGAGTGACGCATTCAGGGATGGACCAGAAGCCTACTGAAGACATGTGACCTTCACTACCTACTAGGGTAGTTGTAAAACAGTTAACTGATCACCTGCAGAGGAATGGTCTATTTGAAGAGTTTCAGTCAGGTTTTAGAATTCATCATAGTACAGAAACAGCATTAGTGAAGGTTACAAATGATCTTCTTATGGCTTCGGACAGTGGACTTATCTCTGTGCTTGTTCTGTTGGACCTCAGTGCTGCTTTTGATACTGTTGACCATAAAATTTTATTACAGAGATTAGAGCATGTCATAGGTATTAAAGGCACTGTGCTGCGGTGGTTTGAATCATATTTGTCTAATAGATTACAGTTTGTTCATGTAAATGGGGAATCTTCTTCACAGACTAAAGTTAATTATGGAGTTCCACAAGGTTCTGTGCTAGGACCAATTTTATTCACTTTATACATGCTTCCCTTAGGCAGTATTATTAGACGGTATTGCTTAAATTTTCATTGTTACGCAGATGATACCCAGCTTTATCTATCCATGAAGCCAGAGGATACACACCAATTAGCTAAACTGCAGGATTGTCTTACAGACATAAAGACATGGATGACCTCTAATTTCCTGCTTTTAAATTTCCTGCTTCGCTCTCAGACTGCGGGCTTACTTGTAGTTCCTAGGGTTTGTAAGAGTAGAATGGGAGGCAGAGCCTTCAGCTTTCAGGCTCCTCTCCTGTGGAACCAGCTCCCAATTCAGATCAGGGAGACAGACACCCTCTCTACTTTTAAGATTAGGCTTAAAACTTTCCTTTTTGCTAAGGCTTATAGTTAGGGCTGGATCGGGTGACCCTGGACCATCCCTTGGTTATGCTGCTTTAGACGTAGATTGTGGGGGGTTCCCATGATGCACTGTTTCTTTCTCTTTTTGCTCCGTATGCATCACTCTGCATTTAATCATTAGTGATCGATCTCTGCCCCCCTTCACGGCATGTCTTTTTCCTGTTTTTTCCCTCAGCCCCAACCAGTCTCAGCAGAAGACTGCCCCTCCCTGAGCCTGGTTCTGCTGGAGGTTTCTTCCTGTTAAAAGGGAGTTTTTCCTTCCCACTGTTGCCAAGTGCTTGCTCATAGGGGGTCGTTTTGACCGTTGGGGTTTTTCATAATTATTGTATGGCCTTGCCTTACAATATGGAGCGCCTTGGGGCAACTGTTTGTTGTGATTTGGCGCTATATATAAGAAAAAAGTTGATTGATTGATTGACTACCTCTTTATGGGAAAAACATAATTGCACCTGAACAAGCTGTGGGATGTTTATTGCAGGAATGTCAGTGATGAATGCTGGGAAGGAGACAAAGCCAATTGCACACAGGTGGACTTGACCTACTTTGTCTGGGCAAACAGGTCATCGATCATTCACCATTTGTGTTTTACTTCACATCAGCCGAACGTACATTCTAAGTTTTTTCCTCATCAGAACACCAAAATATGAAATAAAATCTGAAATTTCCAAAATCGGGGGCAAGCGGTTAAGTGTGCTTCTTTCCAGAGCAGAAGGTTCCCAGTTCCAGGCCACACCTGTCCATTCTCCATGCAATGTCGAGCTGCATCAGGAAGGGCATCCGGTGTAAAACTTGCACCAAATCATATTAATCAACATGCAGATTGATCGCAGCTCTGTTGTGGCGACCCCGAGTGAAACAAGGGAGAATCCAAACAGACATACTTACTCATCAGAAGGTTTTACTTTTGCAGCCTATTTGTTTTGAAGTAGATCAGGTAGCTCAGCGGGATAATGAGATGGCTACCAACATGTAGACCAAGGTTCAATTCACATTCATGCCACTTTGGACGAGACAACTTTTTGGCATTGTTACTTCCCCAGTCATACCTTGGCTGCGGAAGTAACCTGCATTACAGCAGCATCTGATTCAGGGGAATCCTAAACTTTTCACTCTACGGAACCAGGGGACAATCACCAGCACCAATCTGCCTTAGGGGCCTGCATAGGACTTACTTGTTCTTTGTTTTGAAGGAATATTTTTGTTTAGTCTTGAATGCTGAGCACTTCTGTGCTGAAATTATTTTGCATTTGCACATTATTTACTGATTCTTCATGGCCAACTCAATACTATGACGTATAAACTCACTGTGTTCTTAGTGATGCTGAATTTCTATTTTGCAATAGCGTTATTTTTTAAATTACCATGCAAAGAAAACTTTGGCCATTTAAATACAGACTTAATTGTGAAAAACACAAGGGGTGTAGCTGGGAGTAGATGGGAATAGTCTGGACTGGTGTAACACACAATACAGCCCAGGGAATAAACCAACATGCACTATTTCATTCCTAGGATTATACGAGGTCTGTCAATAAAGTATAGGTCCTTTTTATTTTTTTCAAAAACTATATGGATTTCATTCATATGTTTTTACGTCAGACATACTTGAACCCACGTGTGCATGCGTGAGTTTTTCCACGCCTGTCGGTGACGTCATTCACCTGTGAATACTCCTTGTGGGAGGAGTCGTCCAGCCCCTCGTCGGAATTCCTTTGTCTGAGAAGTTGCTGAGAGACTGGCGCTTTGTTTGATCAAAATTTTTTCTAAACCTGTGAGGCACATCGAAGTGGACACGGGTCAAAAAATTAAGCTGAGTTTCGGTGAAAATTTTAACGGCTGATGAGAGATTTTGAGGTGATACTGTCGCTTTAAGGACTTCCCACGGTGCGAGACGTCGCGCAGCGGTCCCAGGCGCCGTCGTCAGCCTGTTTCAAGCTGAAAACCTCCACATTTCAGGAGATTTTTTTAATGAAAGACGTGCGGACGGATTGCAGCGTCGGCTCGCAGCCACCGCGACGCTCCGCCACAGGAAAAACACCTCACTTGGAAACCTTAAGGACAAGTTGGAACATGTCCAGCTGTTAAACAATTTCTCATATACTCACTCCACTGAAAGCCATCAAACGCCGCCTGGATTTTACAAATGGTTATCAACACGGAGGTGTTTTTCCTGTGCCGCCGCACCGCGCCGGCTGCGTCCCGTCCGCACGTCTTTCATTAAAAAAATCTCCTTTAACAGTGGAATATCCGGATAAAATGCTGAAACCGACTTCTTCTGAAACTTCTCTGTTCTCTCACGACGTCTTGGATCAATAGAGCCTGAAATGTGGAGGTTTTCAGCTTGAAACAGGCTGACGACAGCGCCTGGGAGTGCTGCGCGACGGAAGTCCTTAAAGCGACAGAATCACCTCAAAATCTCTCATCAGCCGTTAAAATTTTCACCGAAACCCAGCTTAATTTTTCGAACCGTGTCCACTTCGATGTGCCTCACAGGTTTAGAAAAAATTTTGATCAAACAAAGCGCCAGTCTCTCAGCAACTTCTCAGACAAAGGAATTCTGACGAGGGGCTGGACGACTCCTCCCACAAGGAGTGCTCACAGGCGAATGACGTCACCGATAGGCGTGGAAAAACTCACGCATGCGCACGAGGGTTCAAGCATGTCTGACGTAAAAACATATGAATGAAATTCATATAGTTTTTGAAAAAAATAAAAAGGACCTATACTTTATTGACAGCCCTCGTACTTTGGTGTTCGGCCAAGTGGTTAGTGCACTTGGTTTCAGTGTGGAAGGTTCCCGGTTCGAACGCCACCCCTGGCACATTTCTCCATGTAAGGTGGAGTTGCGTCAGGAAAAGCATGTGGTGTCAAAATGGTGCCAATTCAACATGCAGAGCCACCTCAGATTTGCTGTGGTCACCCCAAGTGCAAAACAAGGGCACATCGAAGAGACTAACTATTATACTTTGGTCTACAAAAGTCCATATCCGAGTATGGTCTTGTGGCAGGGAGCTAATCTGGTCTGCTACATAAGAATGGTCTGTAACTGACTGAAAGTCTGAATCATCAACATGTGCCGAGAAGTATTCGCGGGTAACCTGCAATTTGGTATTTGATTACGCCTCACTGGGAAAACCATGTTTGGCCCAAATGAAGCATCAGTCCTTATACGTATATTGCAGACACAGGCTAGGGGTAGGGATCCCAACACAAATATGAGTTGTTGACAAAAGTTTAAATTTGGTGCTACTTTTAATTCCATATTTTACCCATTCAGTTGTTTTAATGATTTACGGTGCAGCTGACAGGGAATAAAGCCCATTTCACACTGGAAACGAACAAAACCATGAAAAACCATGAGCTATATATATATATATATATATACACACACACACACACACACACACACACACACACACACACACACACACACACACACACACACACACACACACACACACACACACACACACACACACACACACACACACACACACACACATATGTCTCTAAGTCCAAACCAAACAGAGGCAGTGTGGAAACACCCTAAACTATTGTTTCAATTTCAATTTATTTTCATTTATATAGCACCAAATCACAACAAAGTTGCCTCAAGGTGCTTCACACAAGTAAGGTCTAACCTTACCAACCCCCAGAGCAAGCACACAGGTGACAGCGGTAAGGAAAAACTCTCTCTGATGACATGAGGAAGAAACCTCAAGCAGACCAAACTGAAAGGGGTGACCCTCTAACCATGCTGCCGACACAATTTACGAAATTAATAAACAGGAAATTTTGGGCATCCAGGCCAGTGCACAGGACAGGGGGCTTGCAGAAGAAGACACCACCCCCATCTCTGGATGGAGCTGCACCTCAAAGAGAGAGAAAAAATAGAATCAGGCATCAGAAAAACAACAAATACAGTATATTTTGTCAGCATTAAGTAACAACAAAAAAAGAAGAAATACTGAGGTGATCACCGGCCATTAGCCCTAAGCTTCACTAATAGACCCAGACTTTAGATAAAGTTGAGGCAGCGGCCCGCTCTGTTTCATAATAAAATGAATTTAAAAGGGTAAAAACATAGTAACATTCTATGCCAGTATGCTAGCCATATGAAAGGGAAAATAAGTGCGTCTTAAGTCTGTACTTGAAAGCTGACTGTTTTATTGCTGCTTGGAGATCATTCCACAGAACGGGCACAATAAGACAAAGTTCTGTGACCCGCAGACTTTTTATTTACCCTAGGGTCACAAAGTACTCCTGCACCCTGGGTCGGTACGTAAGGTGTAAGCAGGTCAGCTATGTAGGGAGGCGCTAGTCCGTGAATAATTTTCCAGGTTAGTAAAAGAACCTTAAATCTGATCTCACAGGGACAGGAGGCCAGAAGAGATGCCAAAATGGTGTACTGTGGTCAAAATTTCTGCTTCCTGTCAAAAGTCTGGCAGCAGCATTTTGAACCAATTGTAGAGCCCTTAAGCTGTACTGCGGGAAAGCAGAAAATAGAAAATTTTCACACTAAACATGTTTGGTGTGACTTATTGTTTTTTAATGTGCAGCCCTAACAAGGTCATATGAAGAAGAAATAAGGACAGTTCAAACTTGGCAAAGGTAGGAAAAACATTGACAGTGCAGGACACAAAGATCATTGCCAGAAAAAGATTATGTATAAATTCAAAGCTAATATGACGCATGCATCTTCATTTACAGAGCCTGTCTGGCAAAGCAAACAGCAACAGATTTATTTACTATTCACACAGCAGCAGATGCTCTTGGCCAAGGCTGAGCAGTAGCATGTGGTGGGACATGTGCAACAGTCTGCCTACCTTCACCATGCCAGTGTTCTCTGAATTACTGTTCATCATATCATTAAAGGATGTGAAAAGGTTCCTCAAGGACTCGGTGAAGTCGGCCTCTCCTTTGTTCTCGTACAGCCTAGGAGGAGATGAAGTGGAGAATTACATTGGCAGATGATCACAAGGCAGTAGTTTGTTTCATCCCTGTAAACAGCCTCACCGGCGGTGCAAACAACAGGAGTTTGATGCCTCTCTGTCAAATCATTAAACGCAACCAGCTGAATGAGCCACGTGTGTTTGTGCGTGCGTGCGTGTGTGTGTGTTTATATAATCAATGCAATTATTCTTGGATGAGAACCACAGACATCAATCCTGCAGCCAGCCAGATTAGCATTTAAAACAAGATGACAAGCCCCCGAAGCACCTGCCTGCTTTCATGGGGAAACAAAAATCAGAAAAATTAATGATCTATGCTAATGGCTGTGTTGGAATAATGCACGAGGAGCGGAAAGAGCACATCTTGTAAAGGTTCAAATCTTTCACCAGATCTGCTCATCTCTCTTCTGCTAGCTGGGTTACATGGAGTGAGTGTTTAACCAATGTGTGTGTGTGTGTGTGTGTGTGTGTGTGTGTGTGTGTGTGTGTGTGTGTGTGTGTGTGTGTGTGTGTGTGTGTGTGTGTGTGTGTGTGTGTGTGTGTGTGTGAGACTAAAAAGATTAACCCAGGTATATTTCTTATTGTAACATGGGAAACAAGGTACCAGTAGATTCAGTAGATTCTCACAAATCTAACAAGACCAAGCATTCATGATATGCACACTCTTAAAGCTATGAAACTGGGCTATTAGTAAAAAAAAAAAAAAAAGTAGAAAAGGGGGTGTTCACAATAATAGCAGTGTGGCATTGAGTCAGTCAGTTTGTCAATTTTGTGGAACAAACAGGTGTGAATCAGGTGTCCCCTATTTAAGGATGAAGCCAGCACCTGTTGAACATGCTTTTCTCTTTGAAAGCCTGAGGAAAAATTCAAGGCATTGTTCAGAAGAACAACGTAGTTTGATTAAAAAGTTGATTGGAGAGGGGAAAACTTATACGCAGGTGCAAAAAATTATAGGCTGTTCATCTACAATGATCTCCAATGCTTTAAAATGGACAAAGAAACCAGAGACGCATGGAAGAAAACAAAAAACAACCATCAAAATGGTTAGAAGAATAACCAGAATGGCAAAGGCTCACCCACTGATCAGCTCCAGGATGATCAAAGACAGTCTGGAGTTAACTGTAAGTGCTGTGACAGTTAGAAGATGCCTGTGTGAAGCTAATTTATTTGCAAGAATCCCCCACAAAGTCCCTCTGTTAAATAAAAGACATGTGCAGAAGAGGTTACAATTTGCCAAAGAAAACATCAACTGGCCTAAAGAGAAATGGAGGAATATTCTGTGGATTGATGAGAGTAAAATTGTTCTTTTTGGGTCCAAGGGCCGCAGACAGTTTGTGAGACGACCCCCAAACTCTGAATTCAAGCCACAGTTCACAGTGAAGACAGTGAAGCATGGTGGTGCAAGCATCATGATATGGGCATGTTTCTCCTACTATGGTGTTGGGCCTATATATCGCATACCAGGTATCATGGATCAATTTGGATATGTCAAAATACTTGAAGAGGTCATGTTGCCTTATGCTGAAGAGGACATGCCCTTGAAATGGGTGTTTCAACAAGACAATGACACCAAGCACACTAGTAAACGAGCAAAAAAAAAATCAGATCAAACATGGAAACAGATGATAAAATATATGACATAGACACTAATATTGATGAAAGTATATTTGACTTAAAAACGATTGGTTGTGAGTATTATATGGTAGAACAGCTGAATAGTGAAAAAATTGTAGAAGATACCCTGTCACTCATACATATAAACAGCCGAAGCTTGCACTGTAAAATGTCACAAATAAAAGATTATTTAAATCAGTTTAAAAATAGATTTAGAATTGTTGCAATCACTGAATCTTGGCTTAAAGATGATCTCATGGATGAAGTTCAAATGGAGGGATATGAGCTGTGTTTTGTAAACAGAAGATATAAAAAAGGCGGTGGTATTGCTCTGTATACAAAAACAGATCTGATGTGTACAATTGTTGAAGAAATGACAATTATGAATGATGTCACAGAAATTGTAACAGTGGAACTTGTACATGAAACATCTAAGAATATTCTAATCAGTTGTGTATACAGAGCACCAGATTCTTGTGTTGTGAAATTTACAAATAACTGAATTATTCCATCAAATTAAAAACAAAACGCTTTTTATGTGTGGGGACTTTAACATTAACATAGAAAGCTCCAGTTGCCAAAGATTAAGTGATTTTGTGAATTCAATGTATAGTTTGGGGTTATTCCCCTTGATAACAAAACCAACCAGAATTACATCGCAAAGTGCAACGGTAATAGATAATATATTTACAAACAGAACAGATGAAATTATCAAGAATGGGATCTTCATGACAGATATTAGCGATCATTTACCATTTTTTTCAATATTTAAATATAAAAATAGGTACAACAAAAAACTGTTAAACTTTAAAAGAGATAAGTCAGTAAAAGCCTTCGAGGCATTAAAATATGACCTTAAAAATCAAAATTGGGAAGAAGTTTATGTCAGTGATGTTAATGTAGCATATAACTCATTTATGAAAATATTGATGAAATCATACAATAAAAATTGTAAATTAATTGAAATTAGTAAGAAAAGAGTAAATAAACCATGGCTGACAAAGGGAATAAAAAATGCTTGTGCAAAGAAAAACTATTTATACAGGTGCTTTTTAAAATTGCAAACAAAGGAATCAGAACATAAACACAAAAAATATAAAAATAAACTATTAACAATGATTAGGAAACAAAAAAAAGATTATTACAGTGAACAACTAAATAAGAGTAAAGATAATATGAGGGTAACATGGGGAATTATAAAAAGTGTGATTGATAGTGATGGAGCAAAAAGCAAATATTCCAAATTACTTTGTTAAGGAAAATAAAGAGATATATGATATAAAAAAAGTTGCAAATGGGTTTAATGATTATTTTTCAAATGTAGGATCAAGTCTGGTGGGAAATAAACCAATAATAGAAGATAAATTACATACATTGGTAAATACGGTCAATAGTATTTTCCTGGACAATGTGGAAAAAGATGAAATAAGAAATATTGTAAAAAACTGTGTAAGCAAAAGATCAACTGACCATGAAGATTTAGACATGATGACTGTAAAAAGTATAATAGAAATTGTTATTGAACCATTTACTTATATTTGTAATCTGTCTCTGTCAACTGGGATTTTTCCAGATGAAATGAAAATTGCTAAGGTAGTTCCATTATATAAAAATGGAGACAAACATAATTTTTCTAATTACAGGCCAGTATCATTGCTTCCACAGTTTTCTAAAATTATGGAAAAAGTTTTTGTGACAAGATTGGATAAATTTATTGAGAAACATCATATTTTAAATAATGCTCAGTATGGATTTAGAACAAAACATTCAACAGCTATGGCAATTATGGAACTAATAGAGAAAATATCAACAACAATAGATAATAAGGATTATTTTGTAAGTATTTTTATCGACCTGAAAAAGGCTTTTGATGTTATAGACCACTGAAGATTGCTTCACAAGTTACAACAAATTGGAATAAGAGGTGTTGCACATCAGTGGGTAAAAAGCTACTTAGAAAATAGAAAACAGTTTGTTCAGATAAATAATACCAAATCAGAATTGTATAACATTATTTATGGAGTACCACAAGGATCGGTACTTGGACCCAAACTGTTTATTTTGTATATCAATGATTTTGTGAATGTATCCAATGTGCTTGGCAGCATTTTATTTGCTGATGATACAACGCTGTTTTACTCTGGATCAGATATACAGGAAGTAGCACAAGTGATAAATACAGAGTTGGAAAAAGTTAAACATTGGTTTGATATAAACAGATTGTCACTAAATATTAATAAGACAAATTTTATATTGTTTAATGATAGAGCGAAAAAAAAATGTGTCATTACAAATAGATGGAATGGATATACAAAGGGTAAAAGAAACTAAATTTTTAGGAGTCATGATTGATGAAGATCTTACATGGAAGTCACACATAAATTACATAAAAGGAAAAATAGCGAAAGCCATTGCTGTTCTGCATAAAGTAAAATATTCATTAAATAGTTATGGTTTATTAACATTGTACAATTCATTGATTGTCCCATATTTAACTTATTGTGTAGAAATCTGGGGATCAACATATACAACCTATATACAACCTTTATTTATTTTGCAGACAAGAGCTTTAAAAGTGCATAGTAACAGTGGTTTTAGAGATCCATCTAATCCATTGTTTATTAAGTATAGGGTACTTAAATTTCATGATTTAGTCCATTTGAAAATATTACAAACAATGTACCAAGTTAATAAAAATACTTTACCAACAAACATTCAAAATATGTTTGAAAAAAGAGTAAGTAGTTATAAATTGAAAGGAATAGAAGTCTTTAAAAAAACAAGATTAAGAACCAAAGTAAAGGAAATGTTGTGTGGGCCGCTGAAGAGGAGGTACTGCTGGCTCTCCACCACCGGATGGCGCCCTGCTTGGAGTGCGGGCTTCAAGCACAAGAGGGCGCCAGAACCACTGGGAGTGACAACCGTCAATCATCCTCAACACCAGCTGTCACTCATTCATCTCATCATCATCATCACCATAAAGGCCGGGCGGCGACTCCACCTCCTCGCCGAGAAATCTCCTACGATTCAAGGTAAACCTCTTGCTGTAATTATTGCGAATAATAATCTGATCTGTTTTGCAGCTGTTTTTCCTGGTGATATTCCTTATCTGGAATTTTTGGTGTTTTGGTGTGACTGCGACGACTTCGCCTCACATCCCAAAACCAATAAGTGGTAAACCGGAGCTGCACGTGTGTATGATTGGAGGTGGAGGTTCTCCCTCCAAGAAGAATCATTAATCAAGGTTGCTGGGTGTGAGGATTCACACTCACCACCTTCTGTTTCTGTCTGCCAGCAGTACCAGGGCCGACAACGGAGGACAGAGACCACCTGGGGACTCAGGGCTTGGCGGCTTCGGTGTTCTTCAGGCCGTTGGTGGTAGAAGCGGTGTGGGTCCCGGCTCTTCGTTCATCCGAGGTCTCCTATCTTCGAGCCTGCCCGCAGTCCTCTTGTGTATGATTGGCAGTACCCTTATTTATATTACGTTGTGTTCTTGTGCAACATTAAATTGTTACTCCTTCCCTTATCCATTGTCCGTTCATTAGCGCCCCCTGTTGTGGGTCCGTGTTACGACACCTTCCCAACAGGATTTCTCGGCCATTCGTCATGGATCCCGAGGGGCGTCAACCACAGCTTGAACAGCCAATGGGAGAACAGGGAGAGCAGGCGTCAGCAGGAGGCGTGGTAAGTGATCTGCAGCAAATCCTTACCGCTTTCACTGCTCAGTTACAGCTGGTAACTGAGCAAAATGCAATCCTCAATCAGAGGATGGAGGCTCTCACCGCCAGAGTGGAAGCACGCGAGTCGAGCGTCGCTGCAGTGTCTCCTCCTGCTGGCCCGGAGCCTAATGTAGATGTTCCACTGGCCGTTCAACTACCCCCCCCACCGTCCCCTGAAGCTTACATAAGTCCTCCTGAACCGTACGGAGGCTGTGTGGAAACGTGCGCAGACTTCTTGATGCAGTGTTCGCTCGTTTTTGCACAGCGTCCAGTCATGTACGCAGCAGACGCCACCCGGGTGGCTTATGTAATTAATCTGCTTCGAGGTGAGGCACGCGCTTGGGCTACAGCGCTCTGGGAACAGCAGTCATGGCTTCTGACGTCATACGCTGGGTTTATACGGGAATTCAAACAGGTGTTTGATCATCCCAACAGAGGCGAGACCGCCTCGACCGTGCTGCTGTCACTGAGACAGGGGCGTCGGAGCGCGGCCGATTACGCTATCGACTTCCGCATCGCGGCTGCGAGGTCGGGTTGGAATGACGTTGCGCTCCGCGCCGCCTTCATAAGCGGACTGTCTCCAGTACTGAAGGAGCATTTACTGGCTAAGGACGAACCGCAGACTTTCGACGGGCTTGTCACTCTGGTTATACGCTTAGACAACCGCTTGACTGAACACCGTCGGGAGCAGGCCGGGGGGCGTGGCCGGGCACAAGCCGTCCCTCTCTCTTCCGGGTCTGACGGGGTGACGTCGTCCTCACGCTCCATTGCTGGTGGGCTCCGTGTGGCAACAGCTCCCCCTGCTGACGAAGCTATGGACACGAGCAGGGCTAAAGTGAGATCAGATATCAAACAAAGGAGACTGGCCCGCGGGGAATGTTTTTACTGTGGCTCATGTGAACACATGTTAAAAGACTGCCCCAAACGGTCAAACACCAACGCCGTCCTTAGAAACTGGGCTAAGGGTGGGCCATAACATGTGCACGGGAAATTCCCGCAGATCAGCACGAATCCCAGTGGTAATCCTGAGTGGGGATTTAACCCTTCACGCCCCAGCACTGGTGGACACGGGGTCCGAAGGGAATCTGTTGGATAGCAGATGGGCAAAGGAAGTGGGGCTCCCTCTAGTGGCTCTGCCTTCGCCCTTGAAGGTACGGGCACTAGATGGCACTCTACTCCCGCTAATCACACACCGGACCCAGCCTGTGACCCGGGTTGTGTCTGGGAATCATCGGGAGGAGATAGTGTTTTACGTGACACCTTCTACCTCCCGAGTGATTTTGGGTTTTCCTTGGATGGTGAAGCACAATCCCCGGATCGATTGGCCGTCTGGGGTCGTGGTGCAGTGGAGCGAAACCTGCCACCGGGAGTGTTTAGGATCCTCGGTTCCCCACGGAATCACGGCTAAGGAGGAGGTTAAAAACCCTCTCAATCTGACGGCGGTGCCAGGGGAGTACCATGATCTGGCTGACGTCTTCAGCAAAGATCTGGCGCTCACCCTTCCACCGCACCGACCGTACGATTGTGCCATCGATTTGGTTCCGGGCAGTGAGTTCCCGTCCAGTAGGCTGTACAACCTCTCACGTCCGGAACGCGAATCAATGGAAACCTACATCCGGGACTCCTTGGCCGCCGGGTTGATCCGGAACTCCACCTCCCCGATGGGTGCTGGTTTCTTTTTTGTGGGCAAGAAAGACGGCGGACTTCGTCCATGCATCGATTACAGGGGATTGAACGAGATCACGGTTCGCAATCGATACCCATTGCCCCTCTTGGATTCGGTGTTCACACCCCTGCATGGAGCCAAAATATTCACCAAACTCGATCTTAGGAATGCGTACCATCTAGTTCGGATCCGGAAGGGAGACGAATGGAAGACGGCATTTAACACCCCGTTAGGTCATTTTGAGTACCTGGTCATGCCGTTCGGTCTCACTAACGCCCCCGCGACGTTCCAAGCCTTGGTTAATGACGTCTTGCGGGACTTCCTGCACCGGTTTGTCTTCGTGTATCTGGATGACATACTCATCTTTTCCCCGGATCCTGAGACCCATGTCCGACATGTACGTCAGGTCCTACAGCGGTTGTTAGAAAACCGGCTGTTTGTGAAGGGCGAGAAGTGTGAGTTTCACCGCACTTCTCTGTCCTTCTTGGGGTTTATCATCTCCTCCAACTCCGTCGCCCCGGATCCGGCCAAGGTTGCGGCGGTGAGGGATTGGCCCCAACCAAAGAGCCGTAGGAAGCTGCAACAGTTCCTCGGCTTCGCAAACTTCTACAGGAGGTTCATTAAGGGTTACAGTCAGGTTGTTAGCCCCCTGACCGCCCTGACCTCCACTAAAGTCCCATTCACCTGATCGGACCTGTGCGAGGCCGCGTTTAGGGAGTTGAAACGCCGGTTTTCATCTGCTCCAGTTCTGGTGCAGCCTGATCCTACTCGCCAGTTTGTAGTAGAGGTGGACGCCTCAGACTCAGGAATAGGAGCCGTGCTGTCCCAGAGCGGGGAGTCCGATAAGGTTCTCCATCCTTGTGCCTACTATTCCCGCAGGTTGACCCCCGCTGAACGGAATTATGACGTGGGCAATCGAGAACTCCTCGCGGTGAAGGAGGCTCTAGAAGAGTGGAGACACCTGTTGGAGGGGGCTACGGGGCCTTTCACGGTTTTTACGGACCACCGGAACCTGGAGTACATCCGGACCGCCAAGCGGCTGAACCCCAGGCAAGCCCGCTGGTCCCTGTTCTTCACGCGCTTTGACTTCCGGATCACCTACCGCCCCGGGACCAAGAATCAACGATCCGATGCATTGTCCCGGGTGCACGAAGAGGAAGCCAAGGCCGGGTTGTCGGACCCCATCGACACCATCCTTCCCGAGTCCACTGTCATGGCTACCCTCACCTGGGACGTGGAGGAGATCGTCCGGGAGGCCCAGGCAAAGAACCCGGACCCGGGAGACGGTCCGAAGAACAGACTCTACGTCCCACCAGAGGCTATGGCTGCCGTCTTGGACTTCTGCCACGGATCCAAGCTCTCCTGTCATCCTGGAGTGCGTAGGACCGTGGCAGTAGTCCAGCAGCGCTTCTGGTGGGCGTCACTGGAAGCCGACGTCCGGGACTACGTCCAGGCCTGCACCACCTGTGCCAGGGGCAAGGCGGACCATCGCAAGACCAGGGGTCTCCGCCAACCCCTGCATGTGCCTCATCGCCCCTGGTCCCACATCGGTCTGGACTTCGTCACGGGCCTCCCGCCGTCCCAGGGCAACACCGCCATACTAACGATAGTGGACCGGTTCTCCAAGGCGGCCCACTTCGTGGCCCTCCCGAAGCTCCCAACGGCCCAGGAGACGGCAGACCTCTTGGTCCACCACGTCGTGCGTCTGCATGGGATACCGTCGGACATCGTCTCGGATCGTGGTCCCCAGTTTTCCTCGCAGGTCTGGAGGAGTTTTTGTAAGGAACTGGGGGCCACCGTGCGTCTCTCGTCCGGGTACCACCCACAGACGAACGGCCAGGCAGAGCGGGCGAACCAGGAACTCGAACAGGCTCTTCGTTGTGTCACCTCCGCTCACCCGGCGGCCTGGAGTAACCATCTGGCCTGGATCGAGTACGCTCACAACAGCCAAGTATCCTCTGCCACCGGCCTCTCCCCTTTGAAGCGTGTCCGATCCCGATCCGGATCCCGATGCTAACGCGTTAGCATGTCTAGGGCATTTTCAATGTTAAAAGTTAGCATTAAGCAGTTGCAGCAGTCATCACGTTCGGGTGCATTTGTTTTCAAATTGTAATATTTCTTAAATTTATTACCTCCGCCAAGGGTTAGGTTTTCGGTCGCGTTTGTTTGTCTGTCTGTTTGTCAGCAGGATAACTCAAAAAGTTTTGAATGGATTTTGATGAAATTTTGTGGAGTGGTTGGAAATGACAAGAGGAACAAGTGATTACATTTTAGTGGTGATCCGGATCACGATCCGGATCCAGGAATTTTTTTAAAGGATTCTTCACCATTGCGGGATGGGGGAATTTTGACATTCTAGTTTCTAATGCCACAAAAACAAGGCAGAAAGGCTTGAAGAAAATTAGGGTGTAACATAGTCAAATGTTCTATCAAACTTAAAGTTTGGTGATGATCGGATCCGGATTCCGGATCTGGTGATCCAGAATATGCAAAAATATAGGGAAAATAGAAAATGTGTCAGTGTGAGGTGACAAATGAAGCTAGAGATACACAACTAACACCAAATTGTAGCTGAATCTGTACTGATTCAGTAAGGTGTCATCAGATTTGATGTAGCGTCAAATGTTATGGAGCTAGATCCAGAAGAAAACCGCCATTACCAAAAAATCGTTTTTATACAATAACTTTTGAACTAATAAAGACATAAAAGTGATTCCAAGTTCTAGTGGTATGTTTTCATGGTCAAGGATGTCAAATATAAAGGAAAGAAAAGTGTATGTATACTCAACAAAAATATAAACGCAACACTTTTGGTTTTGCTCCCATTTTGTATGAGATGAACTCAAAGATCTAAAACTTTTTCCACATACACAATATCACCATTTCCCTCAAATATTGTTCACAAACCAGTCTAAATCTGTGATAGTGAGCACTTCTCCTTTGCTGAGATAATCCATCCCACCTCACAGGTGTGCCATATCAAGATGCTGATTAGACACCATGATCAGTGCACAGGTGTGCCTTAGACTGCCCACAATAAAAGGCCACCCTGAAAGGTGCAGTTTTATCACACAGCACAATGCCACAGATGTTGCAAGATTTGAGGGAGCGTGCAATTGGCATGCTGACAGCAGGAATGTCAACCAGAGCTGTTGCTCGTGTATTGAAAGTTCATGTCTCTACCATAAGCTGTCTCCAAAGGCGTTTCAGAGAATTTGGCAGTACATCCAACCAGCCTCACAACCGCAGACCACCTGTAACCACACCAGCCCAGGACCTCCACATCCAGCATGTTCACCTCCAAGATCGTCTGAGACCAGCCACTCGGACAGCTGCTGGAACAATCGGTTTGCATAACCAAAGAATTTCTGCACAAACTGTCAGAAACCGTCTCAGGGAAGCTCATCTGCATGCTCGGCATATGGTGGTCACACCAGATACTGACTGGTATCCCCCCCCCCAATAAAACAAAACTGCACCTTTCAGAGTGGCCTTTTATTGTGGGCAGTCTAAGGCACACCTGTGCACTAATCATGGTGTCTAATCAGTATCTTGATATGGCACACCTGTGAGGTGGGATGGATTATCTCAGCAAAGGAGAAGTGCTCACTATCACAGATTTCAACTGGTTTGTGAACAATATTTGAAGGAAATGGTGATATTGTGTATGTGGAAAAAGTTTTAGATCTTTGAGTTCATCTCATACAAAATGGGAGCAAAACCAAAAGTGTTGCGTTTAAATTTTTGTTGAGCATAGTTTTGGTTATAACACTGAATTGTTGAATAGATCACTGTGCCAAGAAGGGAATCTCTTTAGGGTCAGTGACCCTATGGCCTTGTTTAGAGAAGTGTTTCAGAAATGTTAAAAAATTCATATATTTACAGTTTAGTTGAATAATAAATTGAATTTTGTCTCATTTTTTTTTTATCTATAAACAAATGCAATATCAGTGCTCAGATGACAGTAGCTTCTGGGAAAGGTGCAAGTTGCAATAAACTGTGATGCCAAGCGCTAAGGATACATGCTATCCAGTCACAGCAGATGAAACTTTTTACTACTGAGCAAACATCATTGTTAGACTTTTTTAGGTTCAATGATTCCACGGCGTGTAGATGTTATGGCGTCAGTGACCCCATGGCCTTGGCGGAGGTTTGCGCACTCTGAGTGCTTCTAGTTTCTAAAATGCAATGAGAAACCAACAAAAAATAAACAAATGTACTTAAGTTACTCATATTTGGAGTCAGTCTTGTCTTTCTGCTCCCGGTTTAAAAAAATCCTTGCACTCTTTAATGTAGCGCTTTTTCAAATATTTGATTCAGTTTGCTGTATTGTAGGCTGCGACGGAGCTTCCACCTCTCTGTAAAATGGCTTTGCAAACCTTGCATGTTGTTGTCTTGCTTTGAGTTGTTTCAGGGGACATGTCAGTGACAGTACTCCTTAATGCTCACCTGTTAGCTGGCTACTAACTGTGGAAGGGACCTAATTAACGGAGACGTCTCTCATTACAGTACTCGGCGTCTCTGTGAGAGACACGCCTCCGTTCAACCCCCTGCACTCTGCAGCCAGCAGAGCAACAAATAGAGCACCAAGCAGCATTTGTGGAGACGTTTCACAGATGGCTCGTGGATCGGGAAAACTCCACAGGTTGTATCAGAAATTTCCAATCCGTGAATGATGTTGGTATGGGAAGCCGATACCAATATTGGATGAGATCGGCCCCATCACTATATAAAATAATCTGCTCATATAAAACTACAGTGTGTAGGATTTAGTGTCATCTGGTGGTGAGTTCGCAGCTAGCATTGTGCTGTCACCTGTCACCATTTTGGTCCCCTTCACTGGCAACATGAATTCATGAGCTGTTAACAGCTCTCCCTGCTTCCCACAATCAAGTTTTAGGTCTCTTTTTTTCAGGACAACCTGTACTTTCAGAATATATATGCTATAGTGGTGTTTTATAAGTGTAATAAAGGTTTACAATCAGAAATAAGAAAGGAAAAAGTAAAGAGGGCAATAATTTTCCACACACACATTTATTCAAAACACACAGCAAACTATAATAAACAACTGTTTTGACACTTTATAAAGGTAATTTGAGGTCTTGTGTGAGACTGTACAACAAAAAGGTTCAAACAATAAACACAAATGCACATTTTGAACAATATATACAAAATGGTCTATGCATTTTGTTTGTCTCCATCTCAAAGCAATTTCTGTCTGCTATTACACAAAGGTTACAACACAAACGTCTACTTCTCTGAAGCTGACTGTGTGTTTGTTCTCTCCTGCTCTGAAAGCAGCTTTCACACTTCGAGGCCATTTACACTCTGAGGATTGGCCCCTCCCCCCTCGCCCCATTGATATGGTAAACAGTGCTTTACACCGGAGCGAGAGAACTTGCCACAGGCTTATTCAATAACATCCACAGGCAAACTAGTGGAGCAACCCTGATACTCACACACTCTTTGTTTGAGCACGTAAAGCCCCTTTCACACTGGCGTATTCGTTGAGCTGCGTATTGTGGCATTGTGTTTCATTTAAATACGTCCGAAACACATGCGTACTCAGCCTTTTTCCGTGTGCATAGATCTGCTTGCAGCTGCGTGTGTTCGCTTTTTAATGTGTGCACACAATCGCGTGTACCTTGCCACTATTTAAACCCAGTTCCCCCCTGCCGGCTGTGCAGAACACATCACTGCACTTGGAAAGAGTGGACTGTAACAGGAGGTTTTTACAGTTTCATTATTGCCACATATATATCAGTCTGTGGAAGTGCGCTCTGTTCTCTACTGCATGGTGTGGTTCACGTCAGAAATAGAGTCATTTAACATTATTATTATGTTTTTGTCTTGGTGGATCATTTTCATTGTGTCCAGATGCTGCTGAGTCTGGCTGTGGTAAATGCTGCCGTGAATGAAGTGCTGTGACTCGTTAATATTTTAAAGCTCCCGGTTGCTCCGATCAGGTTTGCTGATTTGATCAGACCTAATCGATCAGGGCGTCTGATGATTGCACCAACATCTAGTGACAAGGCTTTTATTTTAAAGAGTCACAGCTCTTTTCAGGTTTGATCAGACCTGATTGATCAGAGCGTTTGATGATCGCATTGACATGCAGCGACGAGACTTTTATTTTAAAGTCACAAGTTTGATCTCTCACACACACAGATATATATATACGTATATATATATATATATATATATATATATATATATATATTCTGGATTTCTGAGTCGAGGTTCGATTCCCTGTTCTGATCACACACAGGCGCTGTGGGCTGCATGATCATGTTCTCATATTCTCCAGCTGATTCCTCTGGATGCACGCACTCAGTTTTTCGTTGTGTACAGGAGCGCCGTGTTGCACAGACTTGCTTGCAGTAACGCTGTGCTGAGCAGACCTGCTTAAAACTGTGTCCAGCGCTCTACGCCGAAGAAAATTAAACATGTTTAATTTCTTCCGTCCTATGTACGTAGCCCTCAACATACTGCTGCATAGGGAGAAAAAACTCGACGTAGAGCTGCTAAAAGTGGGCGGACAGCTGCTCAACTCGGCGCAGACAATACGTCACAATGAGCAGCTCTACGAATATGCCAATGTGAAAGGGGCTTAAGATTGTATGAGAGGCCCTCCGTCTGCTCCATCTGCTCACTTTCACTGATCGCTGTGCGCAATGGCGCAGGGCGCACTGGAGCCAGCTATTCAAACGGGCCAACTCGTAACACATCACTCCTAAAAACAATCTTTGGTTTATCACGTGAGTAAATCTGCCCTACGATTGGATTTTGGAAAACCATGTGATGGTAAACCAATTCCTATTGGACACTCACATTGCGCACGTCATCACACAGGTTCTATGAGGAGTACAAAGATGGTGGACGGCTGGCTTGAAAGTCCACAGAGTTAACTTTTCAACAAAAACAAAAACTACGTTTCTATCTCATATCATTAAAAAGTTATTTATAATTTAGTAAAACGGGGTCTCAGCCGTCGTATAAGACGGCATCTGCCCCAGAGGGTTAAAGACCCTTAAATCTTACACACTCTGGCTTTAAATATTTAAGTGTTTTTATCATCACGATTAAACATGAGAATGCCTAAACTTGATCTAAAATCATTTTACATGATATAAAAGCTTTTCTGTTGATACAAAATAAATAACTCCTTTATCATATGTTAAGGAATAATAAGTCTTCACTTTAGGGGGTTCTCATGTATAGATGAAACTCGGTCAAAAACACACACTGGTCATAAAAGCCAGTAATCACATTAACAACTGATGGCAAACCTGCTTCTAGCTTCCAGTTGCACTGGAATACAAATAATTCCCAAAAATGCAAATGCATTTCATCCAATTTGCAGAGTCTATAAATCTCCACAAAATGGGCATTAACTGTAAATGAGCCATGTACCACTCACTTCACATGAATTAAGTGAAGCAACCACTCACTTTTAAATAAAAAATAAGCATTGTGTGAGAATTTAGGAAGGTTTATAAATGTTTAGTGTTGGCTCCCACTCTTTCCTCTGGCTTTCTTCCACAGACGGGGGTTTTGCTGAGCCACTATCTCTCACAGGGCTGCAGGTATTACACGATCCACAATCATCACTGTTACAGGCTTACAGAAATCACTGGATTATAGACCTCCCTGCACAACAATATTTGAGGTCTGGACAGCCACACCAGTGGTAGATCTCCCACAGTTAACAAAAAAGGGTGGCTATAACACCTCCTGTAACATTTCATACAATTGTTCCACTGTTCATTATACAGCCCGGCACCTGCACTTTGATCAGAAGAATTTCACATCCTGAATCAGACTTGGAAATGGCCTGCAACACATTATATAAGCCACACAAAATGCTACCTCTCATCATTTGGACATAAAAGCAATTTGCACTTTATATACTCTTCAAGAAGCCACAACATACAAGCATAATTTTAAACATTTTCTGAATAAAATTAAGACTGAAAATCTGTGAGCAAGCTAATAAAACGATAGCTCCTGGTCTGACCTAGTAGTTGCTCAGTGATGAAATACCTGAATTAATAAAGTGGTCAACCTTTTCTCCTGACAGGCCCAACAGATCTGTTTAAACACATAATTAACAAATACGATGTATAATTTAAAAACAATAATAGAAGTCCAATTATCTCCCCTTGAAAACATGGAACCAGAATTTTCCTTCATGCCCATTTTCATATATGCTGTGCTACAATGTGAAGATTCCAAAGATAGGGGAATCCTGAGGAAGCATATTGCATTCATTGGATTAAAAAAAAACAGACTGCTGATCTAGTAATTATAAGCTCAAGCTATTTTTTCTTTTTTTTTTTTAAATCATAACTTCCGTACAATGGGCTTCCATACTTCCAGTCCCTCAGTAAAGACAAGCGTGAGAAGTCACAAGTCATAATCGAAAACCGGCCAATTTGTAACCGCCGGCACTGCACGGGGCACCCAGAGTGGCATGCACCCGGCTGGAAGTGAGCCCATCTTTGTCCCTCAGTGGTTGGTGGGGCTGTGTGAGTGAAAGCTGGAAGTCTGGAGGGGAGCGAGACACGCCTTATTTTGATAAGCCGCCCTGTGCTCCTCCCTGCAAAATCCACAATTTGTGGTCTGATCACAGTATGCTATCATTGGCTAACCTTATCCCGCTTCTGTACTGAGGGATTGGAAGTATGGAAGCTATATATATATATATATATATATATATATATATATATATATATATATATATATATATATATAAACAAATTAGACACCTGGTTTCATAATTACAAGATTAATTTTCTCATTATTATGACATCTTTTCTCGTATTTACGAGATCAGCTGTCTAATATTTTTTTATCCAGTGAATGAAATACACTCCTGTAGATTCCTATAGACTCCCCAAATGTTTGTTTGTGAGGGTGTAATTGTAAAAAGTAATAAAACCTAGGGTTGTCAAAATTAATGCAATAATGTGCATGTTGTCTACTTCACTATAAGCCTGTTGTCAGTTTTTTCTCAGCTGTCTGTTTTTTTCTGCTTATAGAGACAATACACAGGGGCTGAACCAGAGAGAAGTGTCAAAAGCCACCCCAAGAGTAAAAGATCTCCTTTTGACGTCATTTTAAAGAGATTTTTTTTTACAAACAATCATAATAACAATAATATGAATAATAGTAATGGGACTGAATCTGTTTTTAATAAAGAAAAATTATTCGGTCACTACTGCTCTACACGTTTTACTACTACAATTCTGCACTAATTGGAAATTATGAGAAAAAAATCTGTTCATGATTACAGACATTAAAAAGGAGCTTGGATTCAAGATCAAAAAAGTGAGATTAATCATGGGTTAACTGTAATCACACAATTATTTGATATTTAAAAATGAAATTGATTAACAGCACTCATAAAAACACAAATATAAAAGAATAAAGATGTCTTGCCAAAGAAGACAGGAGTCCAGTGACACTGCAATCAAAAGCTTTAGTCAGAAAAAAAAAGTTTTAAGCCTTGATTTAAAACAGTCAAAGTGCATGCTTTTTTGCATCTATTTACATCCAGAAATACCAGAATAATTTCATTTTATTTGTCGGATCAAGAGCACGAACATCTGCCACACTACTGCATTCCGTCTGTTCCTCTTGCAAGTCAAGCCTGAAAGCTGTGCACATACTAGAATCAAAGTTTAAAGTGTATTAACTTGCTAACTAACAATTAAGGCTATATCACAGTATTCAGAGCCGATGCACATAATACATTCACAACAAGTGTGCACAAAGATATTCATTGTTGAAGCATGGTAACTTTCAGTCGTCCACTGGTAGTCTCTCTGACTTGGATTTGTGGAAGTTTGTTACTAATGACAACTCAAATAAAAATAAATTATGCACAAAAGTATACAGAGAATTATTTCCTGTTTGGAGCCATATATTGCTTTCCATACTGGAAAGTGTTTCCAATGCTTAGGAATTCTGGGAGAAATTGTGCTTTGACCTGCATTAAAAGCTTCGTTTTTGTCATATATGCTGTTGGGCTTTATCAGATAAACTTGTTTGGTCTTAATATGTACAATTACTGACAACATGTACAGCATATAAGAAGTAGTTATGTGTGAGTGGGAGCATTGTTTTTGAGGACGCACAAGTAAATTTTGTTGTTCTGTTTTATTGTGCAATGACAATAAAGCTGATTGGGGTGATTCTGATTCTAGAAGTCAGCCCGATAAAGGACCTGAGGCCCACTAGTGGTGCTGCTGCTTGTCCCTCGATTCCGCAGTATGAAGCGGATGACAGCCTATGACTCCCCCTGGACATGAGGCCAGTCCAACACAGGTTACATCTCCAGCTAAGGCTGGTCCTCATTTATGCCTGGGTGGACTGGGACAAAGCATATGAAGTCTCGCCCACGGACACAGACAGGTAGCATGACCAGGACTCAAACCCAGGTCTACATATTGGTATCCCAATTCCTCATTCACAAAGTTCCAAAATTCTGGGTCTCAGCAACTCAGTTACTTTACTTACTAGACTATTCCTAATCATTTACTATAGATATTTTTAAAGTAAATTTGTAAATCATGTTTTTTTTATGTATTTATTACAAAATACTTATAAATGTAAATCCTACTTATAAATCTTCAGTTAATGTTTAAAAGAATAAGTATCTTTTAATCTGTACATTTCACCTCTTACAATTTTGGAAAACAGGGACTCGATAAGTAGAACTGTAATGGGAACAGCTAAAATTCAAACAATACCCATTCCTACAAATACCCTTTAAAACACTGCGGGTGAAAATACCCCTTAAAATGAAAATGCAAGAGTGAGCACATCTCTGAGAAGAATCAGATATGGGGAGCACAACAGGACTATATCTGTGGGGTATTTCCTTCTCAAAATGACATTTTGAAGACACTCTTTGAACCAATATTAAGTTGTTGAAAAGGTGCATCATGTGATGCTTTCAAGAGTCCCATTGCAATGCACAAGGTTTTGGCACTATTAGCATTCTAATTGTGTTTGAGGACATACTGGTTGAAGAGGACCCTGGAGCGAACGATGAACTTGAAGATGTACTCCAGAGCTTTCATTGCCTTCAGCAGCTGTTCTGTTAGCTTCTCAGCATTGTCGACGTAATTCTTCAAAACCTTGGTCAACTTCCTACAATCAAAACCAAGTCATATGCTGAGCATAAAAAAAAAAACATTTATTAAGTCAAAATGTTAAAGACCGCATCTGTGCAGTGATGAACAAAGCGTACGAAGGCTAACTAACTTACGTGTACGCCAAAGTGGCACTGAAGTGCTTCCGGATGTAGGTTTCGAGAACAGGGTTGAAGTGCTGGAACTTCCTATCGGCTATGAGTCCAATTATAAACACCTGCCAGAACACAAAGGTATAGTCATTAGAATGTAAACTCCATGGCCCATTATGTACAGCAAGAAGTTCACGCCTGTCATTTTCAAAGTTCTGAAATAGACTGGGACATGAGATTGCTTTTGTCTCATGTCCCAGTCAGTTTCACCCAGTCAGAGTCAGTTTCACTCAATTTTTTTTTAGCCTGCAGAGATTTTAGGACATGAAATAACACAATTTCATCACTCAGTCTCTGCAAGAGGAAATGGTTCCTGGTTCCAAGATACTAGAGCAACAAAAAGTTGTTACATGACAAAGTTGCCCAAACAAAATTCAAAGAGGCTCATTTATTTCTGGGTGGTTTTGTTGGTGTTGTTTGTTTGTTGTTGTTGTTGTTTTATCAAACTTATCATCTTCCATGCTGCAGAACAACCAGATAATAAATGTTTCAAACACCGATAATGATAATGCTGCAACTTCATGCACATCACTATAGTGGAGATTCAGCCCAAGATGCATTAGGTCTGCAGTCCCACTTTCTAAGTAATGGAGCCAGCTCCTATTTGCACACTACAAGGATCGGTTTATGAGCTGCAATACACAGAGCAGTCATTAACTTTTAAATAATGATTTGGGGTTTGTTTGTTTGTTTGTTTGTGTAAATGTGAAATTAAGCTTTGGCACTGTAGCAACTGAAAATGATGTTACAGTTCTGACCTTCACATTAAGGAGTGCATGCACTCACAACTGTTAATACTCAGTCGAAACTATGGAGTGTATGTAAAGCTGGAGTTAGAGATGGACTTGTTGTCCCAACCAGGAACCAAAGCAGTTCCATGGTGTGGTGGATACGGCAATACACGGCAACAGCACATGCAGGTCTGATGCAGTATTATTATCTACACAGCCAGATGCATCTGACTGCATGGATGAAATCTACATGGCTTGTCGCTAGGCATCAATTGGAAACTTAGACTGAAACTGAAATTCCCGGCCATTTCGTCAGGAGGCTTCAAACATACAGACAGCAAAAGATGTTACATGGTGTGCACAGAACATATGCAGCTGGCCAGTAATAATGAGGCATTAACATGTAAAGTATATAAAAAAAAATTCACGATCAAGGTCTGTATATATTTTTAATCATCCACGGTCTGTTGCTAAGCAAGAACCAATTCTAATTTTTGCTATTTTAGACAGTAACAAGTATTTATTTGGAATATTGTGCGATATTTATCAGACTTGTTTCAAATCTTAGTATATTTCACCCATAAAGTATGTGAAACATCTGTGGAGTTTTAATGAACTGGGCCAACTGCTTCTGGAAAAAAGTGTACAATTTTAATTATGCATTTTAAGAGAGCCTGGTGAGATGTACAATGACACATTCCCAGTGTTTCCCAGACAGGTTTCTGTGAGTATGATGGACCATGGAGCTGGTATGGCATATTTTGAAAGAAACATTTAGAGGCTATGGCCACAAACAACTTTGTGTTTTCTAAAGAAAAATTGTGGCAGAAATACAGAAATATTAGAGCATTTAAACATAAACACACTGGTTGTACAGATGTACAGCACATGACAATAAAGGTCACACCCACAGTTTAGCACGGGTCACAAATGGATAAAACACAAATCTGAACAGAAGGTAGCTCTGATCCACCAAAGAAATAAAGTAAGGCAGTTATTTGTGTTGAAGTGGTTTAATTTTCACAAAATAAAATTATATACTGATTGGGGGGGGTGCACATGGTCATTCTCTTGTTCAGCAATGTTGTAGAAAAATATAAGCTTTTAAGTAAAGATAGTGGTCTTATCAAGTCACTGACTCAAGTACTGGACTTAGCATTTCATTTGAGAATTTCAGATGCTTTTTTATGGGGCCATTATTGTAGCAAAAATATTTGCAAATATGTATTTCTACCTGTGTGTATGCAACCAGATCCACAAATGTGTAGAACAATCTGTGTGTGTGCTTCGATTGGTGTGTTTATAACCAGATCCACAAATGTGTAAAAAAAACACTGTGTGTGTATTGGCTGTGTTCTTACACATTACTTTTGCTACACTCCTGCCGTGTTAGATCTGTAAATGCGTGCAGCGATTTGTGTGTGTCTGTGAAGACTTGTCTGTGCTGACAAAGCTATACAGCTTCACACCACCAGGCGGCACAAGCACCAATGATATCGGTCACCCCTCCCGTTTTAAGCCTGGCCACCACTTCAAGTTGAATGCAATGCATTCTGGGTAAAATGTAATGATAAATAAATGTGTCCTTATTCTGCAGATTGCGATGCTGTATGCTACTGCTGTGGTGAACATGTTGAAGTTTCTTAGAGCTTGTTAAAATTATGTCTGTAGGAGCTTTTGATGTCTAAATTATGTGAGTGGTTGGGTTGAATGTATTAAAATTTTTTTTTTTTTTTTTTTATGGAGCGATATGTTATTTTAAATAACTTTGTGGTTTCATATAGTGTTTTTTATGGAGTGATACATTAGTTTGAAGATTGAAAAGCACAAGTCAGACTCCAGAAAAAATTTCAATTATTAAGTTGTCTGCTTTTTGTGAATAATTATTGCAATATCACTACACTTCAACAGCACGAAGCTCGGCATTTTGAAGCACATAATCCAACCAGGGGAGTGCTGAACCCCTGGTTGTGTTGGATTATGACCACACTGACGAACAGTGTCTGAAAGAAGCTCCTCTCAACAGAAGTCCATCATTCTTCTGCTTTTTGCTCAGATTCGCAGACTGAGTGTCTCGCTTTTTAATTTTCGCTTTTCTAGAGAACACACAACGCTTCACAAACACTGTAACTGGCCCATAACAACCGATCAGTTAGCCACGAGGCATCATAACAAGCTGTTGATTCTAATAACGCCAAACACGTGAGCGAGAGGCTCACTAACCGGAAGTCTCTGCAGCGCAACTTGAAAATTGTCCATTATTTTCGAGGACACAAATATAGGTAACACGACCAGGAATCGAACCCAGGTCTACATATAGGTAGCCCAACTCCTTGTTCCCCTGAGCTACTTGCTTTACCTTCATCAATTAAAATATACAAAACTTCATATGTATGAATGTGCATCCAAATAAAAAAACATGAACTGCAGAAATGATGAAGTAGGCGTCCTCGCTGAGGCATTTTCAGCCGAGGTATTTTGTTATTCTGGGCCAACATTCAACCTTACTGTGAGGAGTTTAGGCATGTACTTCGCATACTTTTGATACAAGACACAAACAGTGATAACAGCAAAGCAGAAGTGCAAAGTGAATCCTGTCTGACACTTCAAAACCTGTGTAGACTGTAAGAATACCTGAAGGTACGTGTGTGTTTTCAAAATAAGGTAATGGATTTTTCACTGTGGTACTTTGGAGCTACAGTTTAGGATGGAAAACAGGCAGCTACGCACTTGTGGTGTAAACACAAACACAAACACCAGGTTTTAGCAGAATCAAAAAGGCCCAACAAAAAGAGCTGCAGCACCCTTCAAAAACATTTAGCACATCAAAGATCTGACAACTTATTTGCATCTGAGCTGTCAATTCAGTTTATTTCCACTGCCAAGAGTCTGTCAGTACAAATTCTGCTCTGTTGTTATTCTCTCTTTGCTTACCAAGGCGTCGAAGACCAAAGTATCAAAAGTGTCGCTGTCAGAATTCTCCATCATGATGTTGAAGAGAGCATCCAGAGTGTCTTGCAGAAACTAAAATGACAGATGCACAACACATTAAGGCAGTTTAACTACAGATCTGTGCAGTAACAGTTGCTTGCATGCGTTATACATCAGTATTCACAAGTCTTCTCTGATGAAATACCTGAATTAATAGTGTTAAACTCTGTACTGATGTGCCAACAGAACTCTTTATACATGTAACTGACAAATGTGCATAAAAAGTACAATTATTACCCGTTGAGACTGACAGACTGGAATTATTTTTTTTCATGCAGATCTTCATACAGTGTGCTACCACGGCGTGAAGCTTCACTGAAATCCACTAACTGGTTTCGGAGGAGTTGCACTTAAATACTCAAGGACAGACAGACCGATAGATGGAATGGTAGTGCAGTTCTGATATAAAACCTTTTTTTGTCAGAGGTAAAATAACTAAAAAATATCCACACAGATCAGCCGTAACATTGTGACCGCCTTGTCTAACAGCGTGTCAATCCCCTTTTGCCACCAAAACAGCCACAACCTACTGAGGCATGGACACTAGGAATTTCTACCAATTCAATAACACCCACCCACCCACCCACCCCCCAAGCAAGCACACTGGCAACAGTGATAAGCAAAAACATCCTTAGGTGTGTTTTTTTCTTTTAATTGTAGGAAGAAACCTCAAGCAGACCAGCCTTAGCGGGTTGACCATCTGCTTTGGTCATACAACCAACAAAGCTACCAGATCTGTACATCCTGCCAAATCGGTTCAGTACAGGCACAGATTCCTGTAAGGGTGATGTAAACACTGGTTTTACGTTGGGTCAAAAGTCACAGATGGGTTTTTTTTTTTAACTGAAAATTTGGGATTTGGATAAATGTGATTTAACTCATGTTTCAAGCCACCTACAAATGAGGCTTAATACGAATTTGGAAAAAAATATATTTCAGACTATTTCTGATTATTCAGATTTGCAACATGGCATCAGATTCACACTAAATGTGCATATATATATATATATATATATATATATATATATATATATATAAGATTTTTAATGGAAGTCTGAAAAAAAGCCTTCACAGTCATTGGATAGAGACATCCCACTCGATTCCACATTAGAACTGACTATGAGGACTATGATTCTAATTGAGCAAGATGGCACCAACAGCATTCATGAAATTTTGGCTCCTGTGTATGAGTGTGGGTGAATTGCAGCACAGAATCTATTTTTGTTTACAGTCTGTGGCTGTAACACAGTGGAATTTGAACACTTTACTTTGCCATCATTGGTGTTAGTGCCACAGTCATTTACATGGACCAACACAATTCTGTTCACCAGTAACCAAGTCACCATCACTAACGTGTTACACCACCCCTCTGTTGGCGTACACAGCCAATTTTGCTGGGATAGGCTAAAGTCCCCCCCCCGGTGACCCTTAATTGGAGTCAGTGGTTAAAGATGAGTGAGTGATTTATGAATGACCTTTTGAATGCTCAGCTGATAGCTGTATTTAAATGCACACAGACAACCTCTTAAACTCTTTGGGAAAAGTGAGTGCTAATCTGGAAGAGATGATAATCACACTCCTGTTGTGTAATGAGGAAGTCCAGCTGTGGCTGACGTATTTATGGTCTGATCACAACTGCGTGGGGATGTACAAAAAAAACTGTTATAGAGCTCTCTATTTTAGCTACATCTAAACTATTCAATTGTTTTTCATGCCCAAAAGGGCACTTTCACACTTTCCACAGTGGCTAAATGTCAAAATGCTGACAGCTTCTCTGGATGTTGAAGCCAGAGCTTTTGCAAAATGCTGCAGTAACACCATTTGTCAGTCAGGTGGCAGCAGTCAGATGACTGTTGCGCTCCAATATAAACAAAGAAAGAAGAATGTGCACAGAACAAAGAGTAATGTGGTCATTGCATGTGAGCACTGTTCGCTTTGTTTGCTTTGATCACTTGTTTCGAGTTAAAGGTGCCCTAAATGACATTGTAAACATGTATGTAGCAGCCGATAATTATTTTCTATGTAAAGATTTAGTACTTTTCCAAGAATGACTTTGAACATTTTCTGGTCCGTTTACATTCCCAGGCTGTTATAAGGACGCTTAATGCACAATAGGGTGGGGGTTGAAGAAATCAATATTTACAATATCATGATATTTATTTTGACAATATGACATTTATTTTGACAATTTTTAAAGCCCAGAATCAGCAAAATTCAAATTCAACTGCCTATACAGTAAAATTAAGCATCTCCCTTGTTTTGACTTGGGGTCGCCACAGCATGAAACAAGCGCATTTAATAGCTTGGCCACCACCCCTGCTTAAATTCAACTGCCTATTGATGAGGTGGAAAAAAGCGCAGCATCACTTTCAAACAGCAGAGGGTGCAGCATACACCTAATCTGATTACTGTGCGACTTTACTTCCATTTTAAACAGCCAGTGACTGCTAAAAATTAGTCTGTGTCTGAAATGGTTGAGATGGTGCTGAACACGTTGTCGGGTTGTCTGTTCGAGTATTTTTTAATGTGCTACTGTGCTGTGTCTCTTTGGTCAAGTTGGGTCCTGGTATCTTTGCCTGTTTTCATGACCCCCCGCGATTCTGTGATTCACCCGCTATCCTGTGTTGTCTGCATGTGTGCGATTGCACGCACATGCCATCTGGTGTCGTTTCCATCCCCTGTATGCGCTTTCTCCTGTGTCCTGGTTATGTGGGGGCATGTCCCTCTTGTGTGTGGGTGTGCTCTTGCTGTCTGTCTGATGTACATGTGATCGTGTATTTTGCCTTCCTGCTTTGTCTCTGAATCCTGTGTGTGTGCGTGTGTGTGTATCTCTCCAGTGTCAGTCACTCATGTGTGTCTTGTTTCAGTGTCTATGTTTGTGGCTGTCTCTCTCTGCAATTTCTCACCTTCCCAGTGATTTTAGATTTCGGTTATTTATATTCATCTTTTGGTTGATTGGTTTATCTGTATCGAAAGTGTACCAGTTATGTTATGTTTGCTTTTTATTGTTTGAGGTGTATTTTGATTATGTGTCATTATTATGCTTTATTATCTGGCATCTGTTGCTGCCCCCTTGTGTTCCCTTAGTTATTCATGTGCTCCTGTCTGCCCTGATTATTGCACCTGCTGATCATTAGTCTGTTCATTTAAGCCACTCCTGTTTGTCTTTGCTTGGCGGGTACATTACCTTTCGTTACGTGTCTCGAGTGTTTCTGGTGTCATTGTGCTTTGTGTTTTCCCTCGTTATTTCAGCTGTTTGTAAGTATCCTGGTTTTTGGTATTCACTCCTTTTTGTCATCAGCTGTTTTTGAGTTATCTACTCACGTTCTCTCCTCCCGGGATTCCTCCACCCAGAGTTACGGTTGGATATTGTATTTTTGTTGTTTTTCTACTCTGTTTGTGTGGGTTTGATTCACACAAACACTCTTTTTTTTAAAACATTTTGTATTTTTGGAACTCATCCTGTGTCCTGGCTGTCCTGCTATTGAGTTTCGAATAGACTCTGTTCTTGGATCCTAATCGTAACAGACCATTGGTGAGAATGCAGGGTGGTCTGGGTGCCCTGCAGTCCTGGCCAGCCAGATGTGCTACAGGCAGGCCTGGCAGTGCAAACTGACCCTGTAGTTTTTACACCCAGTAGAGCAGGGACAAATATTAAACCAAGACAGCAACAGAGGTTTTGATATACCAATTAATTACACACTGTCCAATCCAAATGTACTTTTTATGTAGCCAAGTCTGGGTTTGTCAAAGACACACTTTTAGCATCTTACTTAAAAAACCAAGTTAATTATCAAACTACCAAATATGCATTCCGGTTCTCCTGGGGGGTAGCTCAAACATATGATGTGCACTATGTTTACAAATATAGTTTAAGATATACAGTCCCTAGAATTGTATTATTCAAGTTCATGGTTTAGTGTCACATTATATTGTAATTTCAAATTACAATACTGGTGGAATCACGTTTCTTAAGAATCGCAGCATGTGTCAAATCGGGACCCAGGTATCATGATGCTTATTGCATCAGGACATAAGCCTACAGTCTCAGCCCTAATACTTGAGACTTCCATGTGTGCACATTTAGTGAATGTAACTACAACCATGTAAAACCATCGCCCCTCCCTACATTTACACAGAGAAAGCAGTACTCACTACTCAGTGCATGGCTGTTAATTAATTAATTATTTAATTTATTTTAATGCCAGACAGCAGGAATTTAGAGACTAAAAATGCCTCTGACCTGCAGAAAAAAAGTGAAGTGAGGGTTGGGGAGGTGTAGCCAAGAAAGAAACTATTATTTTGATCCTGGAAACAGCTAGTTCAACATCTAGTCGCAGGAAAATAACTAAAAAAATAAATAATTATGGGCACTTTTAAACAACACATAATGCAACAAACAAACTGCAATTTGACAGACAAATCAACATGTGTAGAAACCTCAGCTGCTGTCCAATGGGTGCCAAAACTCCAAATAGAAAAGTTTCATGAAGAAAATCCCACAATGGAATATTCCAACAGGACATGTGACACCAACTCTCACCTTGAAGAGTCCAACAAGAATTTGCTTTACTTTAAACAGACTTTTAATGACTGGAGGATGGATTTGAAGACTAAAACAAACTCCAGCAGATTTCAACTAACCTACCACATCATCTCCCTCACCTGCTCCCTCATGGTTAAAGATGCTTAAAAAAAAAGCCAAGCACCAACTGTAGCTCTTAAAAGCACCAAGGATGCATAGTGACTGCACAGTTATTGTCAAAAGCTGTTGAGAACATTTAAGGACATTTCATTAACTATATTAAATAAATTAGGTAATATTTTCAGGGATACAAATCTTCAAGGTCATTATTTCTGGCTCCAGAATGAATGCATATAACGTTTGTGACAAATCATCATGTCTACTACCGCAAATACAAACACACACACACACACACACACACAAATACATTTTAAGACACATTTAGCAGGTACAACTTCCATGGTCTGACCTTGACAACTTCTCCACCATCCACCTTCATCAGCTGCTGGAGGTTCTGCTGTAGCAGGCTGGTGTTGGAGCGCCACTTCAGCAGGCCAAGTAGATCCACTAGGAGAAAAAAAATATATTTCTACAAAGTGCAAAATGTGACAGACAAGTGAGAGAGGATCCTGCAGGGCAGGGTCCTCTCCTAGAACTGCTCCTAGAACTGTCCTGCTGGACCACCGCTCTAGTGGTATTGGGAAGCAGGTTCAGGAAAACGAGTGCTCAGCGGGGCATCTACATATTTAACCTTACTATCTGCAGCAACAGACAAAGGTGAAAATGTTCACGGTAGCTCTCTCTCAACTTTCATTCATTAAAGTGTAATTCATGAAAATGTCAGACTGAACAGCCACCAGCATTGCACCGGTAGCCTATGGGGTTCATGCTATATAACTGCACACACCTTGGCTTGGGATCAAGTTACATTTCTGTCTGATGCTGCTCAATTCCACCTTTAGAACAAGAGTTCCTCAACTCCTGGGACTCCGTCCTTAATTACATAAAGTGCAAAGTTCTTCTATAATTGTATAACAGATTGTTAATCTCTCAGTGTTGCATGAGCCTGATCAAAATGGTTTTGAAGGCAGAACCTGAATTGTGTCAATCCAAAATGTGATATTTCAGCTGCAGTTTGACAGAAGGCACAGGCAAAAACTGAGCTGACTTTTGATCCGTTTTCCTTTGTTCCAATCCTTCTCTACTACACTCCAACATGAAGCTGTGAATGGGGATTAAACAGCCAAATGTTGTACCATTCCCAGTACTAATTATGCTGCATTCTGCCATTGGAAATAGGAGATTCTGTCTGAAATAGGAGATTGTGTCTTATTTTTAACTGCCAGTGAGTGAACATGCTCAGTTATGTGCACAGGGTGCATACCTGCAAGTGACTGATTTAATGTCATTTTGAGCTTAGGGGCATTAATACACAAAAAAGTAAGTCCCATTCGGATGTCCCGTTGTTTTGCACTCGGGGTCGCCACAGCAAATCCGAAGTGGATCTGCATGTTGAATTGGCACAAGGTTTACGCTGGATGCCCTTCATGATGCAATGCCACACACATTACATGGAGAAATGTGGCGGGGCAAGGTTTGAACCGGGAACCTTCCACGCTGAAACATAGTGCACTAATCACCATTAATACTAACTGGCCATTAATACACAAAATCCTCATTTACATAATGCTGTCTATGTCACGTTACCACCCGCTTTCAACTTTGCATTTATTCTTAGTAAATCACCCACAAAACTGTCTCCACCCCAAAGTGCAAAAGTTTGGATTGGACCCGCAATTAAGCACTTGGTGTCTAGGATCTTAATAAATCAGGCCCAAAGTAGTATAAGGGGAAGTCTACAGTAACAGATTTAGAATCAGCAAATGTTTAATAGCAAATTCAAATATGGCCAGATTCTGCCATCATTGTAATCCAGTTACTGTAGAATTTATCATAAGACACCACAAGATTATTTTAGGGAAGCTTTTTATTGAGTGTCCTGGTCTCCTGGAATTCTTTCTTGGAGGAGCTGGGATATGTTTGGACACTGAGCGTGCAAATACAACTTGCCTTTAATAATTGATTGGCTTTTTGAGAACCAATCGAGCATAGAGCCACACTGATGGCTGTGTCCATCATAGGCAAACATAATAACAGATTTCAGTCACAAGACCTGATGTACTGCAGACAACCAGGGATTGCCCTATGAGAGAAGAATTAGATTGTAAAAATGACAGGTTTCCACCTCACAGGGAGTATGTAATGAAACGAAGATCATACAACAGCTTGGCCCCACTGTGGAAACCCTTTTCAAAGCCACAATAACGGAGCATCTAGACTTTATTGCCCGTCACACATGGACGGTGAGGCAGGGTGTGTGGTGTCTTCCAAGAACTTCAAAAGAAAGAAAGAGAAATATGGTTTGCCTGTGAGTCAAAGAAAACTCATTGGGTGCCTCTGAGTCATTCACAACTGGACAAAAACTAAAACCCTGTGTAGACAGCAGATTTTAAAAGGAACCACAAAAGCAGATTGAAGGAAAAAAGAAGATAAATTCAGAGCAATGAAATGCAAATACTTAACATTACCATTTCAAAGTTTGTGAGCAGCAACAAAAGCATTTAGGATCATCACATTTTCACACCGTAAACAAAACTACTGAGCAGACAAACTCCCGCCTTATGTTACTACTGGGTTCAGCATCTGCCTCTTAATTACCAGTATTATCTTAAGCCCCTTTCACACCGGGGCTGCTCCCAGTTGCTCCCGGTTGCGTCGTGCATCGTTATGATGATGCCAAGTGGAAGCAACCTAGTGCCGAGACGATGCAGCTCAGCGCCACAACAGCGCGAGGGGAGCAAACAAAAATTAAACATGTTTAATTTTTTTGTGTGTCCTCTGCTTGACACAGAATTAAGTGGTTTCAGAGCAAGTCAGAGCAACAGGATGGTACTCAGCGTGACTGGAAGCAACACACTCACAAGACAACATTACCAGACGCCAATTTATGATTCCTGCTGTGTTCCATTGTTCCTGAAGTATAAATCATGCAGGATTGTTTTTATACCGTGCACTCAATGCAGTAAAAACTACATGCTTAAAAAAAAAGACCACAGGGAAAAAAAAAATGCTGACTGACGCACATGTGAACAATTAAAAGAAAAAAAAAACTGTCTGGCTGCAAGCACATAGTTCCTTGTTCTCCCCTCAAACTCTCTCATCACAGTTAAAAAAAGGACAAAAAGGGCATAAGTCCCGCTAACAAACTGACTGCCAGAAACAGGACATGTTAACATCAAGTAGAACTCCAGACATCTCCACATTTGCTCACGGAGGGTTCGTCAGAGTACAGTCTGGCTGCAGCCAAACTGTGCACTCTGATTTCTCTGTGCACAGAACCTGCAGGCTGCGTTCTCACCTCCTCTCTGCCCCCTGCTGCGCGCACCTGACGCAGAAATTCCTGCATCGTCATGATGCCACAGGAAGCAACTGGGAACAGCCCCGGTGTGAAACGGGCTATACTGCTTCCTTCTGAGGTGTCAAAATCTTCACATGACGCTCGTCTTGCAAAGCAATATGAAATTTTGAAATTCCTACATAAACTGCAAAGCAATATGAAATTTTGAAATTCCTACCTAAAAAACAACCAGGTTTAAGGAAGTGAAATCCAAGTTGGGGACAGAGACAAAGAAGACTGATTTCTTTAGGTGGCAATTTGTAAGAGTTACCGTGAGCTTTGTAAGCTACCTGATCTTTGGAAATAATCACTTGTAATTAATCAACTGTACCTGTGCCAAGAATACATCACCAAAGGTGCTTAATCACTTACACTCAACAAAAATATAAACGCAACACTTTTGGTTTTGCTCCCATTTTCTATGAGATGAACTCAAAGATCTAAAACTTTTTCCACATACACAATATCACCATTTCCCTCAAATATTGTTCACAAACCAGTCTAAATCTGTGATAGTGAGCACTTCTCCTTTGCTGAGATAATCCATCCCACCCCACAGGTGTGCCATATCAAGATGCTGATTAGACACCATGATTAGTGCACAGGTGTGCCTTAGACTGCCCACAATAAAAGGCCACTCTGAAAGGTGCAGTTTTATCGAATTTGGCAGTACATCCAACCAGCCTCACAACCGCAGACCACGTGTAACCACACCAGCCCAGGACCTCCACATCCAGCATGTTCACCTCCAAGATCGTCTGAGACCAGCCACTCGGACAGCTGCTGAAACAATCAGTTTGCATAACCAAAGAATTACTGCACAAACTGTCAGAAACCATCTCAGGGAAGCTCATCTGCATGCTCGTTGTCCTCATCGGGGTCTCGACCTGACTCCAGTTCGTCGTCGTAACCGACTTGAGTGGGCAAATGCTCCAGGGTTTGCCTTTTAGAATAAATAGTTGTGTGCCTTAAGGGCACCAAAATCTGAAAAGTTTGGTGCCCCTCAGAAAAGTTCGGTACCAAACCTACCGCTACGCAGCATAGCGGCAAAGCAACTAGGGGGTCTGGGGGCATGCCCCCCACAAAATTTGATATAAAAGGATGCAAATTGTGCATTCTGGTGATATCTGGGGCAGACATAGGGTGAAATTATGGAAGAACAAAAAACGAAAGAGATCCGCACAGCCAGTTAGCTCCCAAACAAGCCTTTAATAACACACCAAAGGTGACGTTTCGGACCTCGCCCTTCATCAGACAGGATGAAATTATGGAAGGAAATTTTTGTGTTTTTGGAGTAATATTTTCTGAAATTTCGAAATTTTCTAACCTTGTCAGAAGCTGAGATGACCCCATGCCAATATGCACAGGCAGATTGGCATGGGGTCATCTCAGCTGCTGATGTTTTATTAAACATTCAGCCCATTAACAATCATGGCTGCCATGAGTGTTGATTACACTTGTTGTGATTACAGAAAATCTATTAGCAGTCATCATGGTCATCTGCCATTCTCTGCAGCACTTCAAGGTGTTCTTCCTCAGAATCAGAATTAAGGTCAGAATCTAAGGCAGCTCTTCCCTCAAAAACTCTGTCATAACTGTGTTTATAAACCAGTCACCATTTGCTTTTATTATACATCTGTGTAGTTAATACATAAAATAATCTTCACGGATGATTTGTTCACACGCGCACGTAGAGAAATAATTTAAAAAAAACTCTCCGCTGGCTGCTGTTTGCTATTCCCTCAAAAACTCTGTCATAATTGTGTTTATAAACCAATCACCATTTGCTTTTATTACACATCTGTGTAGTTAATAAATAAAATAATCTTCACGGATGATTTGCATGCGCATAGAGAAATATAAAAAACTCTCCGCTGGCTGCTGTTCGCTCTTCCCTCAAAAACGCTCCATTTGATCTGTGTATAATAAAACGCGGCATTACAAACAGAGGAGAAGAACATTTTTTGATGACTTTTGTGTATGTGTCGGTCTCAGAAAGTCAAATTCTGCGCAAATTTTGTCCAAATTTGATAGATTTCTGTACAGTTATGAAATAAAAATGGTGGATTCCAGTCGGGAATGCAAGTCTAAAGAGTTGTGTGCCCGCCCCCCAAAGTAGGGTGCCACGGGTTCCCGGGTAACCGCTAAAATCGAACCCTGTAATGCTCACATTCGCTGGTGTTTGGCACGTTGGAGAGGTGTTCTCTTCACGGATGAATCCCGGTTCACACTGTCCAGGGCAGATGGCAGACAGCGTGTGTGGCGTCGTGTGGGTGAGCGGTTTTCTGATGTCAATGTTGTGGATCGAGTGGCCCATGGTGGCGGTGGGGTTATGGTATGGGCAGGCGTCTGTTATGGACGAAGAACACAGGTGCATTTTATTGATGGCATTTTGAATGCACAGAGATACCGTGATGAGATCCTGAGGCCCATTGTTGTGCCATACATCCAAGAACATCACCTCATGTTGCAGCAGGATAATGCACGGCCCCATGTTGCAAGGATCTGTACACAATTCTTGGAAGCTGAAAATGTCCCAGTTCTTGCATGGCTGGCATACTCGCCGGACATGTCACCCATTGAGCATGTTTGGGATGCTCTGGACCGGTGTATACGACAGCGTGTACCAGTTCCTGCCAATATACAGCAACTTCGCACAGCCATTGAAGAGGAGTGGACCAACATTCCACAGGCCACAATTGACAACCTGATCAACTCTATGCGAAGGAGATGTGTTGCACTGCATGAGGCAAATGGTGGTCACACCAGATACTGACTGGTATCCCCCCCCATAAAACAAAACTGCACCTTTCAGAGTGGCCTTTTATTGTGGACAGTCTAAGGCACACCTGTGCACTAATCATGGTGTCTAATCAGCATCTTGGTATGGCACATCTGTGAGGTGGGTTGGATTATCTCAGCAAAGGAGAAGTGCTCACTATCACAGATTTAGACTGGTTTGTGAACAATATTTGAAGGAAATGGTGATATTGTGTATGTGGAAAAACTTTTAGATCTTTGAGTTCATCTCATACAAAATGGGAGCAAAACCAAAAGTGTTGCGTTTATATTTTTGTTGAGTATATCATGAAAGCATCTGAAAAATCATTAAGGACAAATTAGTGGGAAAAGTTCAGTCAAACTTAGATCCACTCCAGTTTGCCTGTCAGTCAGGAAGTGCTGATGATGCTGTTGGCATTTTGTTAAACCTGATCTTGATGCATCTAGACTCAGTGCAATTTCTCTAGAGCCGGTGATGTTTAAAGATCTTTCTTCAGCATTTAACTGCATCCAGTGTTATGGTTAGAGGTCCGGATGGGCCCGGACCGGTACTTGGTGATGGACTTAAATGCTGGGAGCAAGAAAGAGAACTGGTTGTGAACAAAAGATTTATTTACAATAAATAAATGAAATAATGCTGCACTGGTTATACGGACTGCTGAGCCTAGACAGGGCCCGCCTGTTGCAGTGGAAATCAGGGAGCTGCAGGTTCCTGAGCCAGTCTTGTAAGAGAACTGAAATCCTGGAGTATATGGTTCTGGAGCTGGGGCCAGGTGGGACGCACAGAGTCAAGAACAGGAACTAGGAGGGCGGAGGAGAACAGAAGTAAGTGATTGCACTCATAACACTGAAGCCTTTAACCCCAAGCAGTTCACTGAAGGTTTAACAGGAATGTTCACAGTTCTGGAAATAAGGTTTGTCGTTCAGGAATTGTTCACAGTTCATGAATAACGTCAGAGGTAACAGGTCAGGTGCTGAGCGTCTTGTGACGCAGCTCCAATTAAGCAGGACTTGACATCAGAAATGACTTAGAAAGTTATTAGCTGTTCTGCACCAGAGCTCATACAGTTCTTGTAATTAGTTCTTGGATACAGTTCTTGGAAACAGTTCTTAGTCATGCACAGTCACAAATAGGAACTTAACTGAAACGTGGTAGAGCTACAGGCTCTGTAGCTGAGAACCGGAGAGTTCCAAAGTGATGTCGTGCAGAGAGTGGCGCAGGAGCCATGCAGGAAAGTGTCTGGAAACACCAAAAACTTCAACGAGCTCTAATATGGGAATTAGAGGTGGCCAGGTTACCTTGAAACGAGCTGCGGAAAGCTTCGACGTCTGAGCGCATGGAAGCGGCAGGAAAGACGAGGTCAAGGTCATGGAATCTCATGCAGGATGTGATGCAAGAATCTGGCTTCATGGCATAGAAAACCACCAAGAATCTGTCCGTGAATAGGCTGAAAGCCTGGATTTAAGTAACCCGCTTAAGTAAGCCGCACGTCAGGTGTGTGGTGGTGATGAGCAGTAGGTGTTCCTCAGCTCTGAGTGCGCCATCAGGGAGAAAACCCCACAAACTAAACAAGGTAAAAAAAAAAAAAAGGAAAAGAGAGAGGCAGACAGAGCTAGACCATGACATCCAGCCTCGCATTCTGGCAATCAGGTTAAGTCGTACTCATAATACTGACTATGGTCTGATCTGATGGCTTGTTGATTTCTTGACCAGTAAGTTCCAGTGTGTTACAGTTAACGGCACATTATCTGACATTCTTGTGTCTTCTACCGGGTCACCACAGGGGGAACCTCTCACCCTGTTTTTTTGTTTGTTTGTTTGTTTACACAAACATGTGCCACAGTAAGCATGAGGGGTGTCATATTATTAAATTTGCTGATGACTTATCATCTCCCTAGTGTCCACTAGTGTCGGATTTCTTGGACTGGTGTAGGTTATCCTTTCTGGATATTAATGTGTCCAAAACAAACAAGATGGTCATTGTTTATAGGAAGAATCAGTCATCCATCCCCCCACTGGTGATCGCTGATCAAGCGTTAGAGGTGGTGCAGCAATATAAATACTTGGGCAATGATAAGCTCACCCTTGAAGCTCAAGTGGATGCTCTCCTTAAGAAAATCCATCAGCAAATGCATTTCCTGCATAAGTTTAGTGGTTTTATTGTTGACAGTGTTTTTATTAAGATGTTTTATTTGTGTTTTATTGAATTGGTCCTGACCTCCTCCTTGGTGTTCTGGCTGGGTTTGTGAAGTCTAAAGAACAGGAACAAGCTTTGGAGTAGAATTAAAGTATGCAGCAAAATTGTGGGCTTACCCTTAAATGACCTGACAGGGTTAACCAATGTCAGATCTTTGAAGATGGCTAGAAAACTTTGGGCAGAATTTTTATTCTTCCGTTATTAGCAAACACTTGTTTGTTCATCAAATTTTATAGCAGGCTGCCAGCTTAAGGAGTCACTGGGCACAGCAGGATTTTCAAGAAAACTAATCGATTGGTCGTTCCAACCATTTGAGATCATGCTGTCACAGTATGGAAAGTAAGTTGAACGTCATTCATATTAACCCCAATTCAAATGAAGTTGGGACATTGTGTAAAATGTAAATAAAAACAGAATACAATGATTTGCAAATCGTCTTCAACCTATATTCAAATGAATACACCACAAAGACAAGATGTTCAAACTAATAAACTTTACTGTTTTTGTGCAAATATTTGCTCATTTTGAAATGGATGCCTGCAACAAAAAGCTGGGACAGTGGTATGTTTACCACTGTGTTACATCACCTTTCCTTCTAACAACACTCAATAAGTGTTTGGGAACTGAGGACACTAATTGTTGAAGCTTTGGAGGTGGAATTCTTTCCCCATTCTTTCTTGACATACGACTTCAGTTGTTCAACAGTCTGGGGTCTCCGTTGTCGTATTTTGCACTTCATAATGCGCCACACATTTTCAATGGGTGCCAGGTTTGTACTGCAGGCAGGCCAGTCTAGTACCCGCACTCTTTTACTACGAATCCACGCTGTTGTAACACGTGCAGAATGTGGCTTGGGATTGTCTTGCTGAAATAAGAAGGGACCTCCCTGAAAAAGACGTTGCTTGGATGGCAGCATGTGTTGCTCCAAAACCTGGATGTACTTTTCAGCATTGATGGTGCCATCACAGATGTGTAAGCTGCCCATGCCATGGGCACTAACACACCCCCATACCATCACAGATGCTAGCTTTTGAACTTTGCGCAGGTAACAATCTGCATTGTCTTTTTCCTCTTTTGTCTGGAGGACACGACGTCGATGATTTCCAAATTCCAAAAACAATTTGAAATGTGGACTCATAAGACCACAGCACACTTTTCCACTTTGCGTCTGTCCATTTCAAATGAGTTTGGGCCCAGAGAAGGTGGTGGTGTTTCTGGATGTTGTTGATGTATGGTTTTCACTTTGCACGGTAGAATTTTAACTTACACTTGTAGATGTAGCGACAAACTGTGTTAACTGGCAATGGTTTTCTGAAACCCACGTGGTAAGATCCTTTACAAATGATGTCAGTTTTTAATGCAGTGCCGCGTGAGGGACGGAAGGTTACGGCCACTCAATGTTGGTTTTCGGCCTCGCTGCTTACGTGTAGAAAGTTCTCCAGATTCTCTGAATCTTCTGATTATATTATGGACTGTAGATGATGGAATCCCTAAATTCCTTGCAATTGAACGTTGAGAAATATTGCTCTTAAACTGTTGGACTATTTTTTCACTTAGTTGTTCACAAAGTGGTGAACCTTGCCCCATTTTTGCTTGAGAGAGGCTGAGACTTTTGGGGATGGTCCTTTTATACCCAATCATGACACTCACATGTTTCCAATTAGGTGTTCTTTGAATATTCATCAACTTTCCCAGTCTTTTGTTGCCCCGTCCCAACTTTTTTGAAATGTGTTGCAGGCATCCATTTCAAAATGAGCAAATATTTGCACAAAAACAAAAAAGTCTATCAGTTTGAACATTAAATATCTTGTCTTTGTGGTGTATTCAATTGAATATAGGTTGAAGAGGATTTGCAAATCATTGTATTCTGTTTTTATTTACATTTCACATAATGGCCCGACTTCATTGGAATTGGGGTTGTAATATTCAATCTAATGAAGTCTGATATAAGCCCTAGGGCTGAAACAATTAGTCAAATAATTCAATTACAAAAAATGTTCGAGGCAAATTCTGTGTCTTGAAGCTTCGTTTAACGTTGTAGAACAATGCCAGGCCTGTGTGTGGGGCTGTAATGTCCCCAGAAAAACAAACGGAAGAAGACTAGAGCATCCACACAGCCTGTGTAAGATCTAATCAAATTCCCCCTGCTCAGAGTGTCACTCTGAGACTGACATCTCTGCTATTTTGGAATTGTGGAATAGCTCATGCCCACAGATTGAGCTCGCCGGACTACTTTTGCCACCCTGCTCAGCGTCCCGCTCTCGTTGGAGCAACAACACACAGATTGTGTCTCTTCCCACATAGCACTCTCTCAGTGCAGCTTCTTGTTCTGACTTGTTTCATCGCCAACTGTAAATGGTAATCAAACCATTCCAATCGTATCTTTCTGAACTCTTCCGCACCAAACTCCATCGTGTCAATGTTTACAATGTGCTTGAGCAATAACAGGTGAAGTTGCTCATAAAATAAGTTTCTTAAATATTTATTACGGCCACTCTTAAAACATCAGTTATTTTGATAATTTTATTACTGGTAAATTTTAGAATTGATTTAGATGAGATATATTCATTATCTCACAGGAATATATCACAATATAACGCAAAAGTACTTTTTATCCAATTACTCGATTAATCACCAGAATAATCGATAGAATAGTCGATTACTAACATAATCGATAGCTGCGGCCCTAATAAGCCCTGAAGCCCGCTGGTGCTGGTGCTTATCTGGATATCTCCCAACTTCTCTCAAAACAGCTCTTATCAACCCCCTGCTAAAGAAACCTTCTATTGATCCTGATATTCTATCTAGTTACCAGCCCATCTCCAATCTCCCTTTTCTTTCAAAAATCACAGAAAAAACTGTTGCCACTCAAATTCACAATCACCTACACTCTCACAGTCTTTATGAAATATTTCAGTCAGGGTTTCACACTGCACACAGCACAGAGACAGCACTGGTTAGGGTCACCAATGATTTGCGGGTGGCCTCAGATGAGGGCTCTCCATCTCTCTTATTACTCTTGGACCTCTCAGCCGCCTTCGACACTGTGGACCATTCCATTCTTCTCTACCGTTTGCAATATTTCATTGGCATCTCCCACACAGCACTCCAGTGGTTTTGATCCTACCTGACTGACAGAGCTGAGTATGTGGTTTTGGAGGGAGCCAGGTCAAGGGCCCACACTGTCACCTGTGGAGTACCTCAAGGGTCAGTACTTGGTCCCACACTATTCTCCATCTCCCCCCTGGGCCACATCATCAGCAGGCATGGAGTTGCCTTTCATTGCTATGCTGATGATACTCAGCTCTATGTCAGGTTGGACACTACATCGCCCTTACTTTCAATAACTGCTCTTACGGCCTGCCTGGAGGAGACGGGGGCATGGATGAATGACAATTTTCTTCACCTTAACAGGAACAAAACCGAAGGTATGCTCATTGGGACCCCTCACCAACTTCAGTCCTTTCCTCTGACTGTTTTTTCATTCGCCGACCACAACATTCCCCTAAATTCCTCTGTCACTAACCTTGGGGTACAGTTTGATCCCCACCTCTCATTTGACATCCACATCCAGCACCTCTGCAAAACTGCATTCTTTCATCTCCGGAACATTGCCAAGCTCCGTTCCTCCCTTTCACTAAACGATGCTGAGAAATTGGTCCATGCTTTTGTCTCCTCCAGGCTGGACTATTGCAACGCACTCCTCATCGGGATACCTGGCAGGAGCCTGCAGAGACTGCAGTATATTCAGAACCGCGCTGCTAGGATCCTGATGGGGGTGCGGAAGTCCACGCACATCACACCCATCCTTAAAAACCTCCACTGCTCCCTGTTAGGTTCAGGGTTGAATATCTGTCTCCTGACCTATCAGTGTGTCTATGGCAGTGCACCGGTGTACCGCAAAGATCTGATCAGTGTCTACAATCCATCACATCATCTTCGTTCTGCTGACAGTCACCAACTCCAGCTTTCAAAGGTCAATCTCCACACTATGGGAGATAGGGCCTTCCAGACGGCTGCACCCCGACTGTGGAATGCTCTTCCCTACCATCTAAGACTGCCACAGTCAGCTGAAACTTTAAAAAAACACTTAAAGACTTACTTGTTCTTAAAAGCTTTTTCTTAATTGTTTTTTTCCCCTGTACTGTGTTTTATTTTGTTGTATTTTTATGGTAGCATCTTGAGATTTGCTTGTCAAATGTAGAGAGCTTTATAAATAAAATTTATTATGTGAAGTGGATGGATGACAGTCTACGACTCCAGCTGGTGCAGGCTACTTCCCCAGCCAAGGCCAGTACCCATTTACAGCTAAGCGGACAGAGAGAATACAGTTTAAATGTCTTGTGTAAAGACACAGACAGCCAGCATAAGCAGGATTCGAACCCAGGTCTAGATACTAGTAGACCTGCTCCTTATCCACTCACCTACCTGCTCTGCAATCTTGTGGATGTACAAATAATTAATTACAATGGGGCTGCAACGCTTGTGTGCTTTTTATGACCAACATGGTACAAACATGTTAAACATTCATTCTTTTTCTGCAGCTTATCCGGGTCTGGGTCATGGTGGCAGCAGAAGATGCAGCTAAGCTCACACTTTCCTACAGTGGCCAGGTCCAGTAACTCCTCCTGCCGGAATCCAGAGGCATCCCCAATCCAATTGAGATGAAATCCCTCCCACTTGTCCTGGGTCTTCCCGAGGGCCTGCTCCCAAATGGAGCCGACTGAAAGACCTCCCTAAGGAGACAACCAAGGGGGCATCCTCACCAGACGCCAGAACCACCTCAGCTGACTCCTTTGGATATGAAGGAGCAATGGCTCTATTCCAAGTACCAGAAAAAAAAATTGTCAAAAGGGTAGCAATACATTCTGGTACTTTTCAGTTATTCATACATAGATACTGTTTGAACTATGGTCCAAGATGAGTCAGCTAATTAAGTCTTTATGCTTTGGCATGTTTGAGGGAACAAGCATCGGTGGCCACCAGAACCCTGTGATTAGCAACAAGACTTCACAAGCAACATGATAAGCCTGTGAATCTTTATTTTGTGACAACTTCCTTTACAAAACATGCTAACATGGCTAAAATAGGAGGTTCACTGCTCCTCAATGCGGTTAAAGTGTCACAGAGACATTTACTTAGCTCTGCAGTGACATCCATATCTGTGGGTCCTTGGCCTTTAAGATCAAGATATGTCTGGGAAAAGCTTCCTCTCTTACTGTATTGTCATTAGACTTGCATTCTAATCAGGGACCTAAGGCAAGATGTCTTTGGTCCAAGGTTTCTGAGAAGGATTGCTGGGTACAGCTGAAATGACTTTCTGTACAAACTTTTAACTAGTAGTGTAGGTGATCAAGACCCTAGTGGCTGGAGAAGACCAAGGGAATGCCCATATTTCACCTGGTTGCAGCAGACAGATGGTCACTTTCAAGAGGATGGCATGAATTGGATGAGTGCCTGGGTGGCTGCCATCCAGGTTCCAGGGCAGTTCTTTGGTATGGTGGATCCAGCGACATGCAGAACCCGTTCATGCTCCCTCATTTGTATCAATCAGAATGTAAAATTTCAATGCTGAATGTGGAGTAGATTTTTTTTTGTTTGTTTGTTTTTAAACTTTCAGAAATTTTGTGGATGTAGTGGCTCATTGACTAGGTCAAATTGGTGCAAATGGCAAGGAACTTTCATGCAGAGGAAACAAGGAGCAAATCTGGTGAGAAAACTTTCTCTATTCTAGTCCTGAAGGAGCTCTATGATACTGGACTTGTAATGGGTCACATTACTGAGAATAGAATGTAAAGTGGCTCAAACAAATAGTCTGGTCCAAGGGGTGCTCAAGTGGCATTTATTTTGCTTGGACTGAAATGGAGAATATATTGAGTAGGAATTGTGCCACTGCTGTACATCACAGCAGGCGGCTGATCAAACCACTTAACAGGTAGACGTCCGGCTATCTGTCACTGATGGGCAGAATGAGTCATTTATTGGGAGTTTTAAAAAGCTTCCAGGTATTAATAAAGCAGACAGACTTGGGCACAGTTTAACAGAAGATGGCTTTTCACTACTTTATTAAAACAGAAGAGGACAAGTTGTGTAACTGATCCTAGTTTATCCATGATCCGTACAAACCTCCAACCATAGCTCAGCACACATATAAACCACAGATTGATTGTAAAGTTTAAATAATCATGTGAAATACAGATTTATTGACACGCTGACTTGATTTTAAAGTAATAGCTGTGTAAATCTCGATGCAAAGTGTGAGAAAAGCAACTCTATATTCATATGAATGGAGTTTGTCTAAAACAGACAGCAGTTGCAACTCATAGACTGTATAGATTCATTGCTGGCTTGTGCTCCACTCAAGGCAACCTGTGGCTTGATGCATGTCAGAGTCCAGACACAGAAATATCAAATATCAAGAACTGAAGATACAAGAGGCAACTAAGAAGTTTTGAGCCTGACCCAGAAAAAATAGGGTGTGGCTTTCTATCTTTTGAATTCTTGCCCCAAGTGCAGAAGTTTAAGAATGTCGGGGACTTCTTCACGAGTGAGGGAAAGTTGGACCATGAGCTCGATAGACGGATTGGGACGGTGTCTGAAATTTTACAGACGCTGTACTGGACCATCTTGGTGAAGAAGCAGCTGAACCGGAAGGTGAGGCTCTCAATTTACCAGTTGATTTATGCTCGTATCCTCACCTATGGTCATGAGTTTGGGTAATGACTGAAAGAATAAGACTGCAGATACAAGCAGCGGAAATGAGATTCCTGCATCGGGTATCTGGGCTTACACTCCTGGACAGGGTGAGAAGGAGTAGAGGAGCTGCTTCTTCGCATCAAAAGGAGCTAAATGAGGTGGTTTGGGCACCTGGTGAGGATGTCCCTTGGTTGTCTCCCTAGGGAGGTCTTCCAGGCACGTTCAATCAGGAGGAGGCCCTGGGGAAGCCCCAGGACATGCTGGAGAGATTATTTTCCCAGCTGGCTTGTGAATGCCTTGGGATCCCCCGGGAAGAGTTTCAGGACTTGCCCGAGAATTGGGAAGTGTGGGATGAGCTGCTTTCTCTGCTGCCACCACGACCCAGACAAGGGGAGGCGGCTGAAAATGAATGAATGAATGATTAATACAAAATTAACAACTACTTTCATAATTATGTTGATTTATGAAGCGAAAATAAACCTTTCAATGGCTGCAATTTTACAGATGAAAGAATATGCCTTTTTTGGTTTGTTTTACATAAATATGAATTGAACTTATTTTGGTTTGCATATTTTAAATTTCCAGTCAATGAGCACGGTTTCCATCCTGCAGACTGCAAAGAGACATCAAAGACATCAGACATCTGTTTGCTACAATACACTGCAAGTGGTTCCCTGCACTCTGACTACTGAAAGTCATTTTTTGTTACTATGAATAAAAACATGAGGGTGTGATGCACTTCTAATTCAAATTTGGTGTTGCTCTGAGCCAGTAAAACAATTAATTTTAATTGCAGCCAACATTAGCCTGCAGTGAATGTGTCCCTTCAATCTCACTTTTTGCAAGAAAACAGAAAAAATGAGGAAGCTTTCGCTTATGTTTCATTTATAAAAGTGCCTCATTCTTCAATAAAGAAAAAAAAAATAGAAAAAGAAAAGGGAAAGAGATGCCCAGTGCATTGCGAAGAAAAGAAAACACAACATTAATCAGTCAAGTCTCATGCACAGCGATGAGCTCAAACTCCCCAAAATCAATGTCTTGCCACACTGAGCTCCTTGCATAGAACGGCTTATGTCAATACACGCATCTGCATGTGGTGTGCTACTATTCACTGAATTCCACCAACCGGTTTAGTAGAAGCTGCACTTACAAGATTCATGTACAAATGTGCTGGTGCCATAGTCATCACTGGTGTGGTAGTGCTCTACAATAAGAATTGTCACATGAAAAAACGGCATCACAGAAACGGTTAAACTGTGATTGTGTTGTGGGATTCAGCAGACTTCTGCGCTCCATTAAGCCTTACCGTGCATGAATTAAACATACAGCTATGGATTTCTAAAAAACAAATAAAACTATGTAAAAATCGGACTCAAAGATTTTCATCCAGATTTTAATGTTTAAGGAGCAGATTTGAAAATGAAAATAGTCGAGATTAAACTCATGCTCAGATAAGATAATTATTAAAAAGGGTGATATAGCGCAAAACCAGTAATACAGTGATATAATACTGTCACTGTCCAAAAAGTGAAAAATACTGTGATGTCAATTTTAGGTTCTATTGCCCACCCATGACAGACCGAGAGAGTGATTCCTATTTCTGCTTGTAAAGGGACATGAAAATTAACAAGCTATATATCATAGCCTGAATATAAACTAATCCTTGAATTTGATATGAACATTTAATTAATGCACCTTACTTTGAATTTTAAACTCATTTATATATTTTGGCACCTGTCAACAAACCAAAAACCAAGGTTTCCTGACCTAGGGCTGGGCGATATGACCTAAAATTCATATCACAGTATAAACTGAAAGTGTAAAAATATAATGGAAGTGTTTCTTTAGCAAAGCTGAATTGATTTAAAAAAAATGTGCAGATCTCAGAATTCAAAATTCAGCACTCTATGGTGCAAAATAGTGCAAACAAACACAAACACCATTTTTATAAGTTAGAATGCAAATATAAATTGTAAATTTAAAAAACATGAACAAATGTAGCAAAAACGTTATATACAACTATCTACATTAAAATGCAGGAAATGCTTCAGGTGTTTTTTGTACAACTACGTACATGCAATAAGATGCCACACAAATGATATTTGTGCCACTCAGAAAAACAATTCCTGTACAAAACTAGACCTCTCTGACTTGTGTTGCACATGTTATTTTGGACATCGGAATGACCTCACATTTCGTCATTCCTGCTTATGTCCAGCTAGAGGCAGTATTAGTACTCTTGTCTGCCTTTGGTGGTGTTTTGTCCAGAAAGTCCTCAGACACCACCCCACATGGGTTGGTGATCCTGACTGGCTTAGGTTGTGTGTTTCCACCAATGATAAACGAGGCCTGTTTTTTTTTCCTCTGCTTCTCCTGCCCTGAGACGGAACTGAATGAGGAAATGAGACTTTTGCTCTGGCTTTCTGCAAATACATACACCAAATATGACCATAAAATTCCTGAACAAATGTCACAGAAATTATTAATCATAAGTCACGTTATAGTAGGCCTATTAACTGAATTTAAAAACTGGTATAGAGCTTGAAGTGTGCACTTTTTTTTTTTTTTTTAAAGCGCCTCCTGCTCCATGGTCTCTGTGCTTGCATCAAAAAGCATTATCGTGATTGGTCAGTGGAGACCAAATCCCTACTGTAAGCCAAATTTAAATCATTTATACCATCTACCGGATATACCACGCACCCCTGCCCTGACCCGCACACATATTTGGCCTTTTTTTGTTGTTGTTGTTCCTCATCCAGTCATTTTGCAGTTACCAGTCTCAGCTGCAAGCTAGTGAAAATGTTTCTGAAGTAATCCAGTCTAAAGTATTCTATTGTTTTTATGTTTCCCCGAAGAGAGAGTAACCTAGCCTGTATGTGGTGAATTGAAGACAGACTTTGCAGCAGGTAGAATTTCTGAAAACAGACAAACAATGAGGTATCACACAATGCCAAAATCTTTAATCCAAAAGCCACAGAGCTGAGCAGAGGATATCCTTGTCTTGATAAGCCTGGCTCTTCACAGATCGGGAAACATAACAAATCCTTTGAATCAGAATGACAACAAACTATCATCTACTCCCTACCATAAAATCCACCTGCTGAGACAGAGGAGAGGTGAAGAACATAATACAGGTCAAGAGGAAAGGAATTATCAGAAGGACAAGAATTAAAAAATCGAACATCTACTGTGTGTGTGTGCGCGGCTGTAATTCTTCTTCACTTGTGTCTTGTCCACATGGAAACTGAACTTTTCCTATACGGTCTTTTTGTTTGGTTTTCAAAAAAGATTCTGTAAACATGGCTACATTTCAATGGCTGAAAATGCTTTAGCATCAATGCCAGGCCCGCATGTGGTGCTGTAACACTCCCACAAAAAAAAAAAAAAAAGAGAAGATGACATGGAGCATGTGCTTAAAGCTTGTGCTCTGTACACAAACACAGAAGAAGAAAAATGACAATCGTTTGCTGACAACTGTAGGAGAAGAGGAGCAGAGGATTTTGCTGTTGTAGCCCCAATAAACTCAGTAGCTTCTGTAGCATGAACACAAGTCTGTAGTTGGCAACTGTTGTTTTTGTTACGTGATGTCTTGCGGCCATGGTTAAGGCTGGCATTAGAGAGGTAGGGCAAGGACACCGTCATTTCACAAAAAGCTGCATATTGGTTGTACATGACAACGTTTTGAGTTTCACCCACTCTTGGACTTTGCTGGTGTGGACAAAACACTGATACGTTACAAAACCTTTGTAAATATGAATAAAACACTTGCCTCCATGTGGACGCGCTCCTGGAGGTCTTCTTGAGCCCTGCTACAATCATCCAATCCATGCCTCAAGGCTCTGTGTTTGGACCCCTCCTTTTTAACCACCCACATGCTCCCCTTTGGAGAGATCATCCATCACTACAGGATCAGTTTCCATTGTTATGCAGATGATACACAGCTATAGTTTATCATTAAAAGCTGGACTTGTCTCCCCTCTCTGCTAAAATGCCTGCTAAAAATAAAAACTTGGATGCTGTTTAACCAACTCATGCAAAACAGCAATAAAAAAGGAGCTCACAGTTCTGACACCAATGCTGCTGCTCCAGAATTCTTTTGGGCTCCTCCGCGACATGGATGGCTGCCTAAACCTTTTTCCATGTCTTTCTAATCTCACACCAAATGCGTCAACAAATCTTTTTTTTTTTCCTTTCCTACTTCAAGAACATGTCCAGACTATGGTCCTCACTCTCTAATCCTTGCCTTCATCACCTCTATCCTGTACTACTGCAATGGCGTCCTGTTAAAGTAACCCATCCAAGCACTGAGAAGGCTCGAGTATGTGCATAGCATAGCTGTGGAGACTATCACTCATGCCAAGCCTTCGCAGCACATTACACCCCACCCTCATCCTGTTTTTAAACTAACTATAAATCCAGTGCAATATTAACCCAGGGGTATTCATTGTTGTCTATGTTATGTTGTCTGCCCTGTTTGTCTTGGGGATCTGCAATTGTACTTGTGTATTTATCTAGTGTGAACACCATGTGTATGTATTTGTGTATGTGGTGTATTTATTGGTAGTGTGATCATCATAGGGTGTCTGGGTAGTCACTCACTGTATGTTTTTAAACGAGCCTCCCAGGGATACAAAATGAATTTCAGTTTTAAACTGACAAACAAAGTATATATCTATATATATATCTGTCTACCATTCATTATCACCAGCATCTCTTATAAAATCCATCTCCTCACCTTTAAATCTCTTTGCTGTCACCCTACACTTTAAAACTCTCTCCCAACAGACTTCCAAATAAAGTTTAATATCTTTAAGAATCTTAAGTGAACATAATGAATCTTACAGTGCTCCTTCTCTAGGCATCTTTAAGAATTTTAAGATTATGAGAGGGATCTTAAGTATATTAGATACATCCTCTGGATCCGCTGGGACATATAATCAGTGATATAACCTGAGGTCTTTGAGTGTTTTAAGTCTCACAACATCAGACACCCTCTCCCATGTGACCCAGCTGGGGTTGATCAAAGCCCGACTTACATGCCTTACTTGCTTGGTGTTTCACCAGGAAATACTGTACCACAGTGTACTCTCCCACCTAGTCCCTTTCTCCCTTACATCCTACAGCCCTGCTCACTTGCTCTTCCACCACACCTGCTCTGACCTCTTCCAGGATTATGTGGTGCATCTGCTAGCCCCGACTCTCATGCTGCCCAGCAGTGACTTCAGCCTTAGGCATGACTCAGCCATCCCTACTGCTTTCTCCACCTTCCATTTCCTCCCTGTTCTCACCTTGAAATTTGCTGATGACAGTTTCTGATGCCTGCAGTCTCTGTACTATAGACCCTCCCATGTTCATGCCAACATATAGTCTTCAATGGGGCTACTACATGGCAGTTTCAAGGTCTTGCTGATCTCATACAAAGTGACACTTTCCAAGAAAGCCACTGATCTTTCTTTCAAGGGTCTCGAGTGTTATCACTGGGACTGCATAACAGCCGAAGCCACGGGACTTGGGGCAGGATGGAATGCTGGTAGATCTGAGCTTTGGATCTACCAGACAGACCTGACTTGCCAACCTCGATGAAACAGGCTTCCTTGTACTTGTGAATGATGGTAGCATCTTACAGACTTGCATCATAAATTTTACTCAAACACTTAACTGATGGAGTGAATAACTGCTCTGAAAAGTAAAATTTGTAGACTATCTTCATCTTCTTCAACACCATGGAACTTAGAGGGCAGGAATCTCATCCTTGTCCAAGTGATGAGCCTCTCAAGACATTAATCCACCTACTCTCTGGAACTGAAGTTGTTGCAATGTCAGGTCATTCATAAATGCTCTTATGAGGGGTTGTCATACCCTGAACCTCTGTATTCCACCTCTACTGTCTTGGCCAACGTGTTTGTAGCAAGTGAAAAATCAAATCAAATCAATTTTATTTATATAGCGCCAAATAACAACAAACAGTTGCCCCAAGGCGCTTTATATTGTAAGGCAAGGCCATACAATAATTACGGAAAAAACCCAACGGTCAAAACGACCCCCTGTGAGCAAGCACTTGGCAACAGTGGGAAGGAAAAACTCCCTTTTAAGAGGAAGAAACCTCCAGCAGAATCAGGCTCAGGGAGGGGCAGTCTTCTGCTGGGACTGGTTGGGGCTGAGGAAGAGAACCAGGAAAAAGACATGCTGTGGAGGGGAGCAGAGATCAATCACTAATGATTAAATGCAGAGTGGTGCATACAGAGCAAAAAGAGAAAGAAACACTGCATCATGGGAACCCCCCAGCAGTCTAACTCTATAGCAGCATAACCAAGGGATGGTTCAGGGTCACCTGATCCAGCCCTAACTATAAGCTTTAGCAAAAAGGAAAGTTTTAAGCCTAATCTTAAAAAGTAGAGAGGGTGTCTGTCTCCCTGATCTGAATTGGGAGCTGGTTTCACAGGAGAGGAGCCTGAAAGCTGAGGGCTCTGCCTCCCATTCTACTCTTACAAAGCCTAGGAACTACAAGTAAGCCTGCAGTCTGAGAGCGAAGCGCTCTATTGGGGTGATATGGTACTATGAGGTCCCTAAGATAAGATGGGACCTGATTATTCAAAACCTTATAAGTAAGAAGAAGAATTTTAAATTCTATTCTAGAATTAAAAGGAAGCCAATGAAGAGAGGCCAATATGGGTGAGATATGCTCTCTCCTTCTAGTCCCTGTCAGTACTCTAGCTGCTGTTATATGGCTGGGGGGGCCTGGCTGCCGGTTTGTTTGTCTTTTGGTTTTCTCCCAGGTGGCTTGCGTTTGGGACTGAGTGGCTGTGTTGCTGAGGCTGTCAGGACCTCACCCTGATCACCTGCGACTCGTCAGGACTCACAGCTGTGGTGCATCTGGATGGATTGGAACATGTTGGCATTTAAGACTGGAGTGCACAGTGTGTATTTGCCAGAGACTCGACCTTGTGACCAGACGGGTGAGATCGTCGTCTCGGGAGCCATCTCATCAACAGCGGATGCTGAGAACGTCCAGGTTTGATGCACAGTCTGTGAAAGAGGAGGGGGTGAGGTCTCACGCTCGTCAGCACACTTCCTGAGACTCGGTTGTTGCGGCCACCTGGGGGGTGTCGGCGGGGTCCTTGGGTCCGAAACAGCTTCTGGCTCCGGACCGTTAGCGCTGCTGGGAGCGCACCACGCCAGGCCGCACCTTTTTGTTATATTATCACTGTTATGTATTAAATTCAGTTAGCCTTTGTACCGTGCTCTGCTTATTTCATACTGGGTCCTTCAAACGCTGGTCGGTTCTCCGAGCTGCGTCCGACACATAACAGTAGTCTCTGGCCAAACATCACGGACCCAGCGGTAGCAGAGACGGTAATGCGCCGGGAAGGCGGCAGCAGACGTTCAGTGGTTATCCGGATCAGTTGCGGGGCTCTCCGCCCGGAAGGTGCGTGTTTGAGAACCCATTACTGGATACTGATTTGTGCTCTCTTGCAGCCGTGTTCCTGTGTTGTGCCTTATCCGTGGGTCGTGGTGGAGTGTGACTGGCGACGGCTTCGCGTCACGCTCCGACCGGATAAGAGGTGTAAACGGGAGCTGCAAGAGTGCGTTTGTAATGGGTTCACGCGCACGGCGGAGCTCTGTTAGCACGGGTCGCTGGGCTTCCTGTGTTACAGTCGTAGCCCCGTTTCCCCGGACAAAGGTAACTACTGCGTCTGTTGTATCAGCTCCGGCGTTATTTAGTTGAGCACATTTTGGTTGTGTGTTGCACTCAGCTGCGCACATAAAAGCAGCTCGTTTGTTTTTTCTGTCGCCAAAGGGGTTTTTTCATTTTTAGCACTTTGGCTCCCCCTTGTGGTGACTGAATCACGTTACCGTCAAGCTCTTGAGTAGGAACAGGTGTGTTGTATTTGGTTGAGCTTGACGGTATAACTCACTGATTTGTTTTGTGTTAGTTCATTTTGTGTGGGTGTTTTTTGAGTTGGTTTTTGTGTGGGATTTTATTTTTTTGTTGTCCACTATTTGTCTGGGGGTGTGACCCTGTAGCCTTTGCAAAAAAAAAAAAAAAGGGACCCAAACAACTGTGTGTTGGTCTGTTTGTTTTTTCTTTTGTTTCTTTTTGTTTCACATCCCCAGGGTTGGATGGAACGGTCCCCTGGGGGGGTGATGGGGTTGGTACTTGGGTTGTTTTTTCTTTTTGTTTTTTGTTATGCCCTCTCTTCTCCTCTGACTCCAGCCGGGTGTGCCGTAGTGTCGGCATTGCTGGAGGGGTGCAGTTAGGTTGTGCTGGGCGTTTCCCAGGTGGCCTCTGCACCCGGGAGGGGGGGGGGGGGGGGGGGGGTTTGGGGTATTTTTTTTGTTTTCCCCCCCCCCAGTTTCCGCCCTCAGGGTTTGACTGTGGTGTCCTCTGGGGGGGAAAGGGCGTTGGGTCCATCTAGCCGTGGACGGCCGGGGCTGGGTCCATTAGTCATGAGGGGAGGCGTCTCCTGGGGTTGACGAGTGGTCCTCTGGGAGGCGCTGGTAGTCCCCGTGGGTGACGTTGGATCCCAGAGGGACCTCGGCCGTGGTTATTACTCCTGGAGCTGGCGGGTGGCCCTCTGGGGGGTGTTGGTCCCTACGTGTCGTTTGGGGGGGAGAAGGGGGGGTATTTTGGCATTTTTGTTTGTGAGCTCAAATTTGGGTTGTTTTTCTTTTCTCCCCTTCCCTAGGGTTTGATGGAACGGTCCTCTGGGGGGGGGGGGGTGTTTTAGTATTTTTGTTTGTAGGCTTGGGTTGGGTTGTTTTTCCTTTCTCCCCTTCCCTGGGGTTTGATGGGACGGTCCCCTGGGGAGGGGGGGGTGTTTTGGTTGTTTTGTTTTATGACTAATCACACATGTTTGGTTAAAGGCTGACCGCACAGGTGTAGGAACTCCTGGCCACACCTGTGCTAAGGCTGTCAGAAACAAGGGCAAAGATGCAGCCAGTTCAACCAGTCTGTTGGAGGATGAACGCAGACGCGGTTTCCAGCCATGGTCCCTGGAGGGGGGTGTTTCTCCTGGGCCAGGTGTGTGTGGTCGCCGGGAGGCTTCCAGTGAGGGTGGGGTACTGTTATATGGCTGGGGGGGCCTGGCTGCCGGTTTGTTTGTCTTTTGGTTTCCTCCCAGGTGGCTTGCGTTTGGGACTGAGTGGCTGTGTTGCTGAGGCTGTCAGGACCTCACCCTGATCACCTGCGACTCGTCAGGACTCACAGCTGTGGTGCATCTGGATGGATTGGAACATGTTGGCATTTAAGACTGGAGTGCACAGTGTGTATTTGCCAGAGACTCGACCTTGTGACCAGACGGGTGAGATCGTCGTCTCGGGAGCCATCTCATCAACAGCGGATGCTGAGAACGTCCAGGTTTGATGCACAGTCTGTGAAAGAGGAGGGGGTGAGGTCTCACGCTCGTCAGCACACTTCCTGAGACTCGGTTGTTGCGGCCACCTGGGGGGTGTCGGCGGGGTCCTTGGGTCCGAAACAGCTTCTGGCTCCGGACTGTTAGCGCTGCTGGGAGCGCACCACGCCAGGCAGCACCTTTTTGTTATATTATCACTGTTATGTATTAAATTCAGTGAGCTCTGCTTATTTCATACTGGGTCCTTCAAACGCTGGTCGGTTCTCCGACACATAACAGCTGCAGCATTTTGAATTAACTGAAGGCTTTTCAGGGAACCTTTAGGACAACCTGATAATAATGAAGTACAATAGTCCAGCCTAGAGGAAATAAATGCATGAATTAGTTTTTCAGCATCACTCTGAGACAAGACCTTTCTAATTTTAGAGATACGCGCAAATGCAAAAAAGCAGTCCTACATATTTGTTTAATATGCGCATTGAATGACATATCCTGATCAAAAATGACTCCAAGATTTCTCACAGTATTACTAGAGGTCAGGGTAATGCCATCCAGAGTAAGCATCTGGTTAGACACCATGTTTCTAAGATTTGTGGGGCCAAGTACAATAACTTCAGTTTTATCTGAGTTTAAAAGCAGGAAATTAGAGGATATCCATGTCCTTATGTCTGTAAGACAATCCTGCAGTTTAGCTAATTGGTGTGTGTCCTCTGGCTTCATGGATAGATAAAGCTGGGTATCATCTGCATAACAATGAAAATTTAAGCAATGCTGTCTACTAATACTGCCTAAGGGAAACATGTAGAAAGTGAATAAAATTGGTCCTAGCACAGAACCTTGTGGAACTCCATAATTAACCTTAGTCTGTGAAGAAGATTCCCCATTTACATGAACAAATTGTAATCTATTAGATAAATATGATTCAAACCACCGCAGCGCAGTGCCTTTAATACCTATGGCATGCTCTAATCTCTGTAATAAAATTTTATGGTCAACAGTATCAAAAGCAGCACTGAGGTCTAACAGAACAAGCACAGAGATGAGTCCACTGTCTGAGGCCATAAGAAGATCATTTGTAACCTTCACTAATGCTGTTTCTGTACTATTATGAATTCTAAAACCTGACAAACTCTTCAAATAGACCATTCCTCTGCAGATGATCAGTTAGCTGTTTTACAACTACCCTTTCAAGAATTTTTGAGAGAAAAGGAAGGTTGGAGATTGATCTATAATTAGCTAAGATAGCTGGGTCAAGTGATGGCTTTTTAAGTAATGGTTTAATTACTGCCACCTTAAAAGCCTGTGGTACATAGACATAAAAATAAAGATAGATTGATCATATTTAAGATCGAAGCATTAATTAATGGTAGGGCTTCCTTGAGCAGCCTGGTAGGAATGGGGTCTAATAGACATGTTGATGGTTTGGAGGAAGTAACTAATGAAAATAACTCAGACAGAACAATCGGGGAGAAAGAGTCTAACCAAATACCGGCATCACTGAAAGCAGCCAAAGATAACGATATGTCTTTGGGATGGTTATGAGTAATTTTTTCTCTAATAGTTAAAATTTTATTAGCAAAGAAAGTCATGAAGTCATTACTAGTTAAAGTTAAAGGAATACTCGGCTCAATAGAGCTCTGATTCTTTGTCAGCCTGGCTACAGTGCTGAAAAGAAACCTGGGGTTGTTCTTATTTTCTTCAATTAGTGATGAGTAGTAAGATGTCCTAGCTTTACGGAGGGCTTTTTTATAGAGCAACAGACTCTTTTTCCAGGCTAAGTGAAGATCTTCTAAATTAGTGAGACGCCATTTCCTCTCCAACTTACGGGTTATCTGCTTTAAGCTGCGAGTTTGTGAGTTATACCACGGAGTCAGGCACTTCTGATTTAAGGCTCTCTTTTTCAGAGGAGCTACAGCATCCAAAGTTGTCTTCAATGAGGATGTAAAACTATTGACGAGATACTCTATCTCACTCACAGAGTTTAGGTAGCTACTCTGCACTGTGTTGGTATATAGCATTAGAGAACATAAAGAAGGAATCATATCCTTAAACCTAGTTACAGCGCTTTCTGAAAGACTTCTAGTGTAATGAAACTTATTCCCCACTGCTGGGTAGTCCATCAGAGTAAATGTAAATGTTATTAAGAAATGATCAGACAGAAGGGAGTTTTCAGGGAATACTGTTAAGTCTTCAATTTCCATACCATAAGTCAGAACAAGATCTAAGATATGATTAAAGTGGTGGGTGGACTCATTTACATTTTGAGCAAAGCCAACTGAGTCTAATAATAGATTAAATGCAGTGTTGACGCTGTCATTCTCAGCATCTGTGTGGATGTTAAAATCGCCCACTATAATTATCTTATCTGAGCTAAGCACTAAGTCAGACAAAAGGTCTGAAAATTCACAGAGAAACTCACGGTAACGACCAGGTGGACGATAGATAATAACAAATAAAACTGGTTTTTGGGACTTCCAATTTGGATGGACAAGACTAAGAGTCAAGCTTTCAAATGAATTAAAGCTCTGTCTGGGTTTTGGATTAATTAATAAGCTGGAATGGAAGATTGCTGCTAATCCTCCGCCTCGGCCCGTGCTACGAGCGTTCTGGCAGTTAGTGTGACTCGGGGGTGTTGACTCATTTAAACTAACATATTCATCCTGCTGTAACCAGGTTTCTGTAAAGCAGAATATATCAATATGTTGATCAATTATTATATCATTTACTAACAAGGACTTAGAAGAGAGAGACCTAATGTTTAATAGACCACATTTAACTGTTTTAGTCTGTGGTGCAGTTGAAGGTGCTATATTATTTTTTCCTATAATTCCTCAAACTGATGCCAGTTCAGTGTTCCTGACCCAGAAGTAACTATCAGACTGAAATTATTCATCATTAAGTAATCCAGGTTCTCCTTTTATATCTTACTGGGAACATAATGGAGATGTAGTGGCAGCTCATTCAGTTTGTCTGGCAAGGACCCGTATGCATTAGCCAGATCAAACCACAACCTCAACACAACTACGTAAATCCTGTCCCCACAGGTTTGTCTAATGAGCTGCATGACTACGCCAGTGTCCTCCAAGCAGCTTGTGGGTCCAGGAACCCCACCTTTTTTTAATACTGTAGCTGTTCTTGTGGAGAAACTCAGTCCTCAGGAAATAATGTTTAAAAAAAACACCTTCTCTTGCAATAAGACTGCTCAAAACTGGTTGATGTCCTTTAAGTTTTCCTCTTTGGGGATCCAAATTCATTTGGCATACATTCACTGGTCAGCAACCTTTCTCCTTCATTATATCACCTTCAGGATACATGTCAAAGGAGCTCTGAGCAGCACTCAGAGAGCAGGTAGGGTACTCCACTGAAGCCTGGAGCGGAGGCTGAGCAGGGTGCTATGATGACGTCCTCAACCTCCTCCAAACTTGGCTCCTTCTGAATGAACTCCGTTGTTAGTGGGGCTGGGATAGTACGAGCATTGATGGATTCAAGCTCCTGGAACTACTCTAGTCTTGGAACTACTCTACAGGGTTTGGGTTACAGAACTCTGGTGCATGCAGGGCCTGGACACAATGTTGTCCTTCTCCAAGCATATCATTCTAACCACCACATGCTCCAGGACCTCCTGGGGGTACATCGCTGAAGGGCTTTCCATTGCTTTTTAGGGTTTTCTCTCACGAGACACACAGAATGGGGTGCCAACCCATACTGCCTGCAGGTGGTGGTGCATGGCAGGCCCGGGTGGCGGGAAATTTTACATATTCATTAATCCCTTTGAATAAAGTGTCCTTGGGTATCTTGGAAAGTGCACTATACATTTAAGGTAGTAGTAGCAGTAAAATAAAATAGAAAGTGATAACACCAAAAGACAAAAGAGAAAGAACATGAAGATGAGAAGCTATTACCATTCTGTGTGAGCTTGGTAGAGCAGACCAAGGTGGAGATCTGGAAAGAGTCCTTGCTGATGGTACAATTGCCCAGATTCTGTCCGCTCTTTCCTGCTGTGGAGTAGCCCTTCTCCTCCAGCTCAAGCTTAGTGGACGGTAGGTTCAAGTAGAGTGACACATCCTCCAGCTTCTTTGCCTCTGCTTGTGGGATCTAAGGTAAGAGTCAGTCAATTCAACAGAAAATTAAGACAGGTTCCAGTGAAGCTGTTCAGTGAGAACATTAATTTTACAGATGAAGACATGGCATCAGTAAAACATGTACCCAACTCTGTCTGCTGTGGTACTGGTCGAGGTAATGTCACAAAATAATTTAGTTTTAAAAAACTTCTCAAACCACAACCAAACGCTTTCATGAACAAAAATGAAAGAAAAAATATATCTAATTGGGGGAAATTTTCCCACATTAAGTTTTTAATTAACATAAATGGATACTGTAATGCAAAGCTATCATTATCCACATTCTAACTGGAACGTAATTTCATTTTACTGAGGCGGTTGGTGCATGCTAAATACACAATTCTACACAGAAGGTAGCAATGATTACAGCAGCTACTACAACCCCTGCCAAAAATTATGGAATCACCGGCCTCGGAGGATGTTCATTCAGTTGTTTAATTTTGTAGAAAAAAAGCAGATCACAGACATGACACAAAACTAAAGTCATTTCAAATGGCAACTTTCTGGCTTTAAGAAACACTATAAGAAATCAAGAAAAAAAAAGATTGTGGCAGTCAGTAACGGTTACTTTTTTAGACCAAGCAGAGGAAAAAAAATATGGAATCACTCAATTCTGAGGAAAAAATTATGGAATCACCCTGTAAATTTTCATCCCCAAAACTAACACCTGCATCATATCAGATCTGCTCGTTAGTCTGCATCTAAAAAGGAGTGAACACACCTTGGAGAGCTGTTGCACCAAGTGGACTGACATGAATCATGGCTCCAACACGAGGGATGTCAATTGAAACAAAGGAGAGGATTATCAAACTCTTAAAAGAGAGTAAATCATCACGCAATGTTGCAAAAGATGTTGGTTGTTCACAGTCAGCTGTGTCTAAACTCTGGACCAAATACAAACAACATGGGAAGGTTGTTAAAGGCAAACATACTGGTAGACCAAGGAAGACATCAAAGCGTCAAGACAGAAAACTTAAAGCAATATGTCTCAAAAATCGAAAAATGTACAACAAAACAAATGAGGAACGAATGGGAGGAAACTGGAGTCAACGTCTGTGACCGAACTGTAAGAAACCGCCTAAAGGAAATGGGATTTACATACAGAAAAGCTAAACGAAAGGCATCATTAACACCTAAACAGAAAAAAAACAAGGTTACAATGGGCTAAGGAAAAGCAATCGTGGACTGTGGATGACTGGATGAAAGTCATATTCAGTGATGAATCTCAAATCTGCATTGGGCAAGGTGATGATGCTGGAACTTTTGTTTGGTGCCTTTCCAATGAGATTTATAAAGATGACTGCCTGAAGAGAACATGTAAATTTCCACAGTCATTGATGATATGGGGCTGCATGTCAGGTAAAGGCACTGGGGAGATGGCTGTCATTACATCATCAATAAATGCACAAGTTTATGTTGATATTTTGGACAATTGAAAGGATGTTTGGGGATGATGAAATCATTTTTCAAGATGATAATGCATCTTGCCATAGAGCAAAAACTGCAAAAACATTCCTTGCAAAAAGACACATAGGGTCAATGTCATGGCATAGGGTCAATGTCAATGAGCAGATCTGATTTGATGCAGGTGTTAATTTGGGGGATGAAAATTTACAGGGTGATTCCATAATTTTTTCCTCAGAATTGAGTGATTCCATATTTTTTTCCTCTGCCTGGTCTAAAAAAGTAACCGTTACTGACTGCCACAATCTTTTTTTCTTGATTTCTTATAGTGTTTCTTAAAGCCAGAAAGTTGCCATTTGAAATGACATTAGTTTTGTGTCATGTCTGTGATCTGATTTTTTTCTACAAAATTAAACAACTGAATGAACATCCTCTGAGGCCGGTGATTCCATAATTTTTGCCAGGGGTTGTAATTAGACAAGACCATCGTGTCACAGAGCGCGTGGGCAAAACCTGCAGGTGGGCAGTCAGTAACACAGACACGATAACCACACGCCGAGTCCTAACTTTGTTACAGGATATTTCACTTTTACCTTGTACACAATCAGATCGTGCTCGCCGTCCCTTAGAGTCGTTCCGTCATACCTCATCAGCTTCACGAAAGACAAAGCGAATATCTTCTCTGGTTTGTCTTTTGCTACAGAAAGAGAACAGGCAGTGCATGAAGAGAAGACATAAATAACAAGCAGAGGAAGGAGATGATTCTTGATGTTTGTATACAAGCATATTTATATATTCTGTGCAGATTTTCCAATTTGTTGACTATATATATACACTAACGACACTACAATGAGCACATATAAATACACCTGCATGGAACTAAGGTCAGTCAGACAAAGTGATTTGATTCTGAGGGGGTGGGAACAAAAATATTTTATGCGTTCTCATTCTAAAGCCATTCTAAATATCCTCTATGTGCAAACATAGAGGATATTTAGAATGGCTACTTCAAGGAACTGGTTACAGATACACACACACCTATATTACTATTAAACACTAATATGAAGCCATACATCACCTTTTAATTGGTCACCTTTGACTTTGGAATAACCTTGAAATGTCAAACTCATAGTAGAGCAGATAATGCAAAACTCATGCATTTTATAGTACACTTGCCACGGTGAGTCTCATGATGTTACTCAATATAGCTGGTCAATTGGCCACTTGAAATTTCAAGATGGTGGTCATTTTCCAAAATGGTCCCCAAAATGACCTATCTGAAATCAATTTTTGCACAGGAATGCTCCTATTTAACAGATTAAGATGATTTTGTCAAATTCCATTTAGTTATATTTTATTTGCTATTTATGGAATTTATTATGTTTTATGTTTTTATGTGCCAAAACAGAGTAAAGTTCATTACATTCACTATCCTTACATCTACTGCATTAAAAGGTGTTAAGTGTTGACTATACTGTGTTGTAATTTTGAATATCTGAAGGCAACATGGAGAAATGGCAATATATGTCACTAAGAGTGTCATATTATTGTTGGAACATGAAAAATGAAATCCTGCATGCCCGAAAACCTAGAATTTGACAACAAGATCCCACAAATAAGTAGACAAGTTTGTAAGAAAAAAAACATTGGGGGGAGTGCAATTTGGCGGCCATCCTTAAATTAGGTGCCTTCTTGGATTTCACTAATGTAGTACAGCAGATCCATTGTTATAGGCACATTTCAATTTATAAAAAAAGTTACTTTTCGGTAGGTCATTTTGGTGGCCATCTTGGAAAATGGCTGCCATCTTGGATTTTCAAGTGGCCAATTGACCAGATTTAGTAAGTACTATCTTGGGAATCAGCATGCGAAATTTGGTGCTTGTACCATTATTCGCACGATCTTGCTGTAAAATCAATAGTACCTGCTCCACTATCAAGGTCATTATACAAATAATGAATGTTTATGAGTACAATGGTAAGAATATTTCATGAGGTGAGAGATGGAATGTTCAATTCAACAAGACGCAACAAATGAAAAAACATTCATTATTTGTTTTATATAACTCCTAAAATAGATCCTTGTCATTTCTTATTAATTTATAAACAAGAGAAAAGGCACTTGTGCCCTTCCCGGTCCTACGGTGTCTGCCAAAGCGCGGTAGCTAGACCAAGATGCCTCCGGCAAACATTGCTTTCTCAGGAGCCCCCCAACTCACTGTCAAGCTGCCTCGGTGCATCCAACCATCCGGTCTCTTACCCAGCGAGTTTGGGCACTGTGTCATGCCAGTGTTTGTTTTTAAGCTAAGCGCCGTCGCTGCTAGTGTGAGCATGGTGGCGGCATACAATGGTACAAAATGTATGGAGCCAAATATGCACGCTAGATGGAACCAAAATTGCAAGGTAAATGTAACACAATGGCAAATGGGATGAATAATCAATATCATGTGCCATCCAAACCACCAAACAAACGACAATGATCTATTTAGGTGTTATATAAAACTGTTTAATTAAAATATGTTGAAACCAATAGAGATGACATATGGTGGCAAGTTTGTGTGCTGTTAAAGATAAAATGGTTAAATTATGGAAAGAATTGATCACACAGAACCATTATGGTAAAGTGAACTTGAACCTTTAATCTCTTTTACCAGTTATATCCACTAATTTTTCAAAGTCAGAAATGTATCTCAGAAGAGAAAGCCTTCAGTTTCTGATTGTGAATGTTTAATGTTCCTGTTTTCATTCAGTGTATGAACTTGTATGTTCCGTATTTGAACAGCTACAGTTTGGTTCCAGTATACTAGCAGTGCAGCTTAGCTAAAATTTCCATAAACATTTTGTGATAAAAGCATGGAATGTGGCACACATATTCTAAATTTTTTCAGATATGGAGACATCCTGGAGCTGACCTCTAATGAGCTACAGGGGTCAATAAAGAATTACACAGGGGTCAAAATTTAAAAATGCTCCAATCATTCTGATACCATACCACATTATTTATCTGATCATTATTATTATTATTATTATTATTATTAACATATGTCATACGTCACAGAATGCAATGGACGTCAACCTTGTTTGACCTTTACTTTGGAGACCAAGCATTCAACACAGTCAAAACTATTCCATTTATTACTCCTTTTATTTCAACCAATAATTTTCATCACTTTTTACCAAAACTGGAGCAACTTTAACTTTTGACCACTGTACAATCTGCCACTATTTTTGCTGTTTTTACCTCATAACTCCAGGGCATTCAGTCATAGAAAGTCCAAACTATACCTTTTTGGAATCGATATGATCAGACAAATAATATGGTGTTTCAACATGATTGGAGCATTTTTAAATTTTGACCCCTATGTAATTCTTTACTGACCCCTGTAGCTCATCAGAGGTCAGCTCCAGGATGGCTACATATCTGAAAATAAACATTAGTTAATTTAGAATATGTGTGCCAAATTCCACACTTGTATCACAAAATGAACAATTGATTTGCTATGCTGCCCCACTATAGCATCTACTGTACAAGTAGCTCTCATTATTTCAAAAAATATATAAACTGTCCCAGGTATAATGTCAAAAATATAATACGTTTTTTACAAACCCTTTTATACAGTAATTTGAGATTCCGTAGTGCTGACTTGTGGGTTCACGAGAGGAAGGATCACTTACAACCGCTGGTCTAAACAGCTGCCAAAGACTAAAATGTTCATGGTTAATGTGAGTGTGTACATGTTTTACTGTGTCTGGGGGATGAGCGGAAATGCTCCATAAACAAGCCAGAGAGTTATAACTTTGTCCTGTAACCACGTATGTGGCACATATATCATCATTGTGGATCAACAAGCACAAATTTAGTAGCAGGGGACAGAATTTGTTGGTATATCTCACATATCCTCTGTCTGCATAAATCCCTTCATTGGTTTGCTGCCTGCAGCCTTGCCAGTGAATAATTGCTGGGATAGCTTGGAAAGAACCAGTGAAGGAAAACCACTTTATGAATGCCACCTTGTTGAGAAAATCTACTCTGACATGATGGTAAAGCTCTAAAATCAACTAGAGATCTGTGTTGTATGGCTGGGGGGGCCTGGCTGCCTTTTGTTTCTGTCTTCTGTCCTGTCTTTTGTTTTTCCTTCCAGGTGGCTTGCGTTTAGGACTGAGTGGCCAGGACCTCACCCTGATCACCTGAGGCTGATCAAGTGCAGCTCGTCAGGACTCACAGCTGTGGTGCATCTACACGGATTGGAGCATGGTGCCATTTAAGTCTGGAGTACACAGTGTGTATTTGCCAGAGACTCGACCTTGTGACCAGACGGGTGAGATTGTCGTCTCGAGAGCCATCTCATCATCAGTGGATGCAGAGAACGTCCAGGTTTGATGCATGGTCTGTGAAAGAGGAGGGGGTGAGGTCTCACGCTCGTCAGCACACTTCCTGAGGTACGTTAGCTTTTGTGACTAACATTAGTACAGTCAGTAAATGTGGTGTCCCTCACACCTTATTATATTGAGCTGTTATGTTAGTCGTTTAATCAGCTTCCACTGCAGTTGAGTTATGTGAACTGGGTGTTCCATGCCTGCAGGGAGGGAAGCTGATTAGTGATTAAGCCAGGAAGTGTTTGCTGTTTATGTACACCTTTGAGTGGTCTCTCTGTGTGTGGAGTGTGGACTCACATGATGATTTCTTCTTTCACAGACTTGGTTTGTCGCGGCCACCTGGGGGGTGTCGGCGGGGTCCTTGGGTCCGAACAGTTTCTGGCTCCAGACCGTTAGTGCTGCTGGGAGCACACCGCAATTCCACCACGCCAGACCGCGCACTCATTTGTTGTATTCTTCACATCACTGTTATGTAATTAAATTTTGTTATCCTTTGTACCGTGCTCTGCTTATTTTATACTGGGTCCTTCAAACGCTGGTCGGTTCTCCGGGCTGCGTCCGACACATAATCTGTGAGCAAGGTCACAAAATGATATCCCCCCTTCTGAGATAAGAATCTCTGGCATAGGAAATCAATGGCAGCAAGTCTTCTGTGATCTGTGAGGAAATACCTGAAACTAGCAATCTACAAACTAGCCAACCTCTATGCACTGACAGAACATGATGTAGGAGGGTAGGCTGACATGTTCTGCCTCCAGCATGAACATTTCAACAAGGAAGATGTCGAAGTGAAGCTGGTAAGAGAGTAATCCTTTATTTATTGACAATAACTACACCAAACAGATTTCACCTGCAATTTCAAGCATGCGGAGAATCACCTTCAACATAACACATGCACGCAGTCGTCGAGAAGAAAAGGTGAAGTACATGGATGTGCATTTGAAACAATGTGCCCTTATTGAATTTCTCGTGGCGAAAGGTTGTGCACTTGTGAACATTCATCGGTGAATGAATGTTGTTGTTGGATGTCGGTACAGTCAAGAGGTGGGCAAGGACTTTATAGGGCGAAAACAATTTGATAACAATAATTCCCACAAACATTCCAGTCTCAGCCTGATGTCAAAATAATGGTAGCATCGGCACTACCAACCTAACTGGTGCCAGCCACGTGCAAACATCAAAATCCCGTCATCGTGTGTGTTCCAAATAACGACAAGACGTCAGTGCCAGCATTACCAAAATGACTGTATTCCAACCACAAAAATGACTGCAAATCCCACCCATAAAAATAACAACCTTTCACCTTCTGACCCTCACGGTCATCACAGCAGTCAGCACCTGTCAGTGGGTGGGATATATGAGGCAGCTAGTTAAGATCTGTCTTCAAAGTTGATGAGATGTAAGCAGGAAAAATGGGGTACATGAAGATATGAGTGGCTTTGATGAGGACCAAATTGTGATGGTAAAAAAAACTGGGTCAGTACATCTCCAAAACTTGACCTCTTATGGAGATGTTCCTGGTATGTAGTGGTTAGTACCTACCAAAAATGAAGGAAAACCCATGAACAATCCAAACAAGCATCTGTGGGATATGCTGGACAAAGAAGTCCGACCCATGGAGGACCCACCTCGCCACTTACTGGAATTAAAGGATCTGCTGCTAATGTCATAGTACAACCCCTGGCAAAAATTATGGAATCACCGGCCTCGGAGGATGTTCATTCAGTTGTTTAATTTTGTAGAAAAAAAGCAGATCACAGACATGACACAAAACTAAAGTAATTTCAAATGGCAACTTTCTGGCTTTAAGAAACACTATAAGAAATCAGGAAAAAAAATTGTGGCAGTCAGTAACGGTTACTTTTTTAGACCAAGCAGAGGGAAAAAAATATGGAATCACTCAATTCTGAGGAAAAAATTATGGAATCATGAAAAACAAAAGAACGCTCCAACACATCACTAGTATTTTGTTGCACCACCTCTGGCTTTTATAACAGCTTGCAGTCTCTGAGGCATGGACTTAATGAGTGACAAACAGTACTCTTCATCAATCTGGCTCCAACTTTCTCTGATTGCTGTTGCCAGATCAGCTTTGCAGGTTGGAGCCTTGTCATGGACCATTTTCTTCAACTTCCACCAAAGATTTTCAATTGGATTAAGATCCGGACTATTTGCAGGCCATGACACTGACCCTATGTGTCTTTTTGCAAGGAATGTTTTCACAGTTTTTGCTCTATGGCAAGATGCATTATCATCTTGAAAAATGATTTCATCATCCCCAAACATCCTTTCAATTGATGGGATAAGAAAAGAGTCCAAAATATCAACGTAAACTTGAGAATTTATTGATGATGTAATGACAGCCATCTCCCCAGTGCCTTTACCTGACATGCAGCCCCATATCATTAATGACTGTGGAAAATTACATGTTCTCTTCAGGCAGTCATCTTTATAAAACTCATTGGAACGGCACCAAATAAAAGTTCCAGCATCATCACCTTGCCCAATGCAGATTCGAGATTCATCACCAAATATGACTTTCATCCAGTCATCCACAGTCCACAATTGCTTTTCCTTAGCCCACTGTAACCTTGTTTTTCTGTTTAGGTGTTAATGATGGCTTTCGTTTAGCTTTTCTGTATGTAAATCCCATTTCCTTTAGGCGGTTTCTTACAGTTCGGTCACAGACGTTGACTCCAGTTTCCTCCCATTCATTCATTTGTTTTGTTGTGCATTTTCGATTTTTGAGACATATTGCTTTAAGTTTTCTGTCTTGACGCTTTGATGTCTTCCTTGGTCTACCAGTATGTTTGCCTTTAACAACCTTCCCATGTTGTTTGTATTTGGTCCAGAGTTTAGACACAGCTGACTGTGAACAACCAACATCTTTTGCAACATTGCGTGATGATTTACCCTCTTTTAAGAGTTTGATAGTCCTCTCCTTTGTTTCAATTGACATCTCTTGTGTTGGAGCCATGATTCATGTCAGTCCACTTGGTGCAACATCTCTCCAAGGTGTGATCACTCCTTTTTAGATGCAGACTAACGAGCAGATCTGATATGATGCAGGTGTTAGTTTTGGGGATGAAAATTTACAGGGTGATTCCATAATTTATTCCTCAGAATTGAGTGAGTCCATATTTTTTTCCCTCTGCTTGGTCTAAAAAAGTAACCGTTACTGACTGCCACAATTATTTTTCCTGATTTCTTATAGTGTTTCTTAAAGCCAGAAAGTTGCCATTTAAAATGACTTTAGTTTTGTGTCATGTCTGTGATCTGCTTTTTTTCTACAAAATTAAACAACTGAATGAACATCCTCCGAGGCCAGTGATTCCATAATTATTGCCAGGGGTTGTAGGAGATACCACAAAACACCTTCAGAAGTCTTGTGGATTCCATGCCTTGACAGATCAGGGCTGTTTTGGTGGCAAAAGAGGGACTTACACAATATTAGGCAGGAGGTTACAATGGTATAGCTGATTAGTGCATTTACTTAAGACGAATCTGGCATACTACTTACAATTATGGGTAACTGGATCATGAAAAAATGTCTTTGATGGCAGGGTTACTTTATTAGTTGTGTAAATACATATAGGAATGAATTCAACATTCATGACCTTGAGTTTCAAGCGTCAAGATCACCCAAAGTCATGGGTCATGTGACCAATAGAAAAGTGACATATTACTTCATAAAGGTGTTTAACAGTATCTACATCTTTAACCAATTCCATCTGAACAGCCATTCTGAATACCCTAAATATACAAGGATTGGGTCCATGGCAGGGGTGGTGGACAAGTGGTTAGTGAGCTTGGTTTCAGCGCAGAAGGTTCCCGGTTCAAAACCCACCCCTGCCGCATTTGTCCATGTAATGTGGAGTTGCTACAGGAAGGGCATCCAGCATAAAAACGTGTACCAAACCAACGTGTAGATCCATGCTGGACCCCAAGTGAAAACAAGGGAGGAGCCAAAGGGACCTACTATACAAGCATTGGGCCCAAATTTTGACTTTGGTATTTCACTGTTGCTTTTAATACATTCTTCACAAAATCACACTACTTTGTCTGATGCAGATCCTCAATCATGCCACTAAGTTTGGCTTAAATGGGATCAAAAACAACACCCCTGTGCTACTACTATGCAAGGATGTAATAAAATTAATCTTACAGAAGGACTTATACTCTTGACTGAATTGAATTACACACTGGTCTCAATAAAAAAAAAATTATGCTACTTTATGCGGGGCAGCAGAAAGCTTCTGATTATTTATTATGTTATGGGGCGAGGTTAAAGGCTTTTATCATTTGTGGGTATACTGGCAGCAATTTGTGCAGCTGGCCATCTGTAAAGTTGATTATTCACAAGCTGACATTTGTACTCACAGTCCTGTGATGAGCGGTGGCGGAAGGTAAATCGCAAGTGGCTCCGATTCACATCTTCAATAGGAATCGCCACCTGTGACGAGAGACAGGGAAGCACTTTGTGATACCACAGGTAACAGATTTGTAACTACGCAACAGAACAAAAGGCACACTAACAGCTCTGAAAGCACTCCAGACTCGGGGCTGGGGTCAAGCATCCCGGAAACAGTTTTCTATCAGAGGCAGGGTTTGAACAGTGACAGGAATCTGTTCTAATAATTCCCATTTCTGGAATGAGTGGGCACTCAGAAAGCACATACCTCAGCCATACCTCAACTACGCCTTGACCCAAGACCCAACCACCTACAAAACAACATTGACATCTTTTTTAACATGTTCTGTAGAGTGGTCTGTAAAAGTAATTAAACTCCCATTTTCAATAGCTACCTTGTTGTCATGCTGTGAACAACTAGAGTAACCCTATTGCTAACTTTGGCTCTCTGTTGTCAAGAAGTCTTTGGAGGTCCTCCCAGAGGGAATTCTTGTTCTGGCTAATGGTACAGAAAAGATTTTTCTGACATCACTGCAGTTTTCCCGACATTTTGATATTCCTCAGGCTTCCCAACTCGTTCATCTTTTAAATAAAAAAAGTCCCTTCGGCTGCTCCCTTGTTTGCACTCGGGGTCGCCACAGCAAATCCAAGGTGGATCTGCATGTTGAATTGGCACAACTTTTAATGTACAAAATTATTGGTCTTGCAGCTCCTTTTGTTATTTTTCTGATGGGTTTGTTTTGGGTTTTCAGCCTAATAATGGTTTGCTTCAAAGCTCTATGGACAGCATAGTGGCAACTCGAATGCAAATTCAATTGTAACACTTTACAGAAATTGACTTTAGAGCTTTTATCTGCTGAACTGTACATGACATGAGTGATTAACACACACCTGGACATGAAATATCTCAGGAGCCAACTGATCAATCCCCACTCCTAAAAATATCAGGCACCAAAAAAAAAAAAAGTGATGCGATTCTAACAACGTTGTACACACAACTTTATACAATGTTGTATACAACACTATAGAAAGAAAAGTGTGTTGAGGGTGAAATTAGTCCAAAATAAAGCATAATCCAGCGACGGATATCTTTAAAACTGTCACTCACATCATTGTATGGCACAGAGTTACAGAGCCACAGCTGCATAAATCAGGCTTTAAATTAATTAAATAAATCATCATGAATTGTAAATTTATGCAAATGTGATACCTTGACTATTTTTATTAATAGTACCTATACCTGGATGTGTTGCTGTATGTGGTTAAATGATTCAAAAAAATGTTGAAAACATTAAAGGTTCATTCAGTAGTTGGAACCAAAACGGCGCCATGTTGTGAGTTGACACCACTCTCTCAATTAAGGCACTCGAGAATACATTTTTATCAATGAGTGTGTATATCAAAAGAAAAATCATGTGCACATATTAAAGAATACCCACAGACAAGAATCTGTTGTGTGGGCTGCCTGAAGAGGAGGTACTGCTGGCCCAACACCAGAGGGTGCCCTGCCTGAAGGCGGGCTTCAGGCACTAGAGGGTGCAGTCACCACAGAGGAGCTCCAGGAGCCCGGAGCTGACAGCTGTCACCAATCTACCCATCATCATCACATTCCATAAAAGCCTGGATGAGACACCACATCTCTGCCGAGAAATCGTCTTACCAACTGGTAAAACTCTCAGCCATTTTTGTTACTATACAATTGTTCTGAATATTCTGCAGGCGTACCTGTTGGCGACTTCGCAGCTGGAGGCTGGGTTTGTGGAAGAGACGACGCTCTTCGCTCCTCAGATAAGTAGTCACTCAGGCGCTGCATGTATATTGTTCCCGTGTCGGAGGTGGAGATTCTCCCACAAAAGGAACTGAACTGAGTTGCTGATTGTTCTGCTGGGTGTGCACACACCCACTTGATCTGTTTTTGCTTTCTGCCAGCAGTACCCGGTCCGACAGCTGAAGGCGGTGGCCACCTGGAGACTCAGGACTTGGCGGCTCTGGTGACTCTCGGGTCTCCGCTGGCGGGGGAAATCGTGTGGGTCCCGACTCTTCTCTGGACAGGCGTCTCCTATCCTTGGGCCTGCCCACACGACACCAACTGTGTAATTGACTGTTGTTCAAAACCGTATCTGTATACCGTTGTGCATTTTTTCACAACATTAAATTGTTACCTTTTGGCATTTCCATTGTCCGTTCATTTACGCCCCCTGTTGTGGGTCGTTGTCATCACACTTTTCACAACAGGATTTCTCGGCCACCGTGACGGATCCCGAGGGGCGTCAACCATCGAGTGAACCTCCAATGGAAAATGCAGGGTGCACAGGGGCCAGCAGGAGGAGTATTAGGTGAGCTGCAGCAAATCCTAACCGCCTTCACTGCTCGGTTGGACTTGGTAACCGAGCAGAACGTTATACAATCGGAGGATGGAGGCTCTCACCGCTCAGGTGGAACCGCACGCGCAGGGCGCTGCTGCGGCACCTCCTCCTGATGACCGAGTGCCACATACAGATATTCCAGTGGTCGTTCAACGAGCCCCCCCCCCTCCCCCCCCGTCCCCTGAAGCATACATAAGCCCTCCGGAGCCGTACGGCGGTTGTGTCGAGATGTGCACTGACTTCTTGATGCAGTGTTCGCTCGTCTTTGCACAGCGTCCTATCATGTACGCGTCTGACGCCAGCCGGGTGGCTTATGTAATAAATCTGCTTCGAGGAGAGGCACGCGCCTGGGCTACGGCGCTCTGGGAGCAGAATTCTCGGCTCCTAACGACATATACTGGGTTTGTGAGGAAGTTCAAACAAGTGTTTGATCACCCCAACAGAGGCGAGACCGCTTCGACGGTGCTACTGTCAATGAGACAGGGGTGTCGGACTGCAGCCGAATATGCAGTCGACTTCCGCATCACGGCAGAGAGGTCCGGCTGGAACAATGTTGCACTCCGCAACGCCTTCGTAAACGGACTGTCTCCGGTCCTGAAGGAGCATCTGCTGGCTAAGGACGAGCCGCGGGATTTTGATGGGCTTATCGACCTGATTATACGGTTAGACAACCGATTAGAAGAACATCGTCGGGAGCGGGGCGAAGGGCGTGGCCGGGCACGAGTCGTCCCTCTTCCTTCCGGGTCCGAAAGGGTGCCGCCGTCCCCACGCTCCACTGCCAGAGAGCTCCGTGTGGCGACAGCTCCCCCTGCTGACGAGGCTATGGACACGAGCAGGGCTAAAGTGAAATCAAATAAGAGACAACGGAGGCTGGCCCGCAGGGAATGCTTTTTCTGTGGCTCGAGCGAGCACATTCAGAAGAATTGCCCCAAGTGGTTAAACTACAATGCCCGCCCTTAGAGACTGGGCTAAGGGTGGGCCACAATACTCACGTGGGGAAACCCCGTAAATCTGCACGAATCCCAGTGACGATCCTGAGTGGGGATCTAACCCTTCACACCCCAGCACTGGTGGACACGGGGTCGGAGGGGAATCTGCTGGACAGCAGATGGGCAAGGGAGGTTGGGCTCCTTCTAGTGGCCTTACCGTCACCATTGAATGTACGGGCACTAGATGGCACCCTGCTCCCATTAATCACGCACCAGACACAGCCAGTGACCTTGGTGGTGTCTGGGAATCAAAGGGAGGAGATTGTGTTTTATGTGACACCTTCTACCTCCCTGAGTGATTTTGGGCTTTCCATGGATGTTAAAGCACAATCCCCGGATTGACTGGCCGTCTGGGGTTGTGACGCAGTGGAGCGAAACCTGCCACCGGGAGTGTTTAGGATCCTCAGTTCCACCCGGTGTGACAGCTAAGGAGGAGGTTCTAGTCCCCCCCAATCTCGCGGCGGTGCCAGCCAAGTACCATGACCTCGCTGACGGATGAAGGATCTGGCACTCACGCTGCCCCCGCACTGTCTGTACGATTGTGCCATTGATTTGATATCGGGCGCTGAGTACCCGTCCAGCAGGCTGTACAACCTCTCACGGCCGGAATGCGAATCAATGGAGACCTACATCCGGGACTCCACAGCTGCCGGGTTGATCTGGAACTCCACCTCCCCGATGGGTGCTGGTTTCTTTTTTGTGGGCAAGAAGGGCGGCGGACTCCATCCATGCATTGACTACAGAGGGCTGAACGAGATCACGGTTCGCAACCGATACCCATTACCTCAATTAGATTCAGTGTTCACGCCCTTGCATGGAGCACAAACCGTCACGAAACTGGATCTTAGGAATGCGTATCACCTGGTTCGGATCCGGAAGGGAGACGAGTGGAAGACGGCATTTAACACCCCATAAGGTCATTTTGAGTACCTGGTCATGCCGTTCGGCCTCACCAATGCGCCCGCGACATTCCAAGCTTTGGTTAATGACGTCTTCCAGGACTTCCTGCATCGGTTCGTCTTCGCATACCTTGACGATATTCTCATCTTCTCCCCAGATCCTGAGACCCATGTAAAGCATGTACATCAGGTCCTACAGCGGTTGTTGGAGAACCGGCTGTTTGTGAAGGGCAAGAAGTGTGAGTTCCACCACACTTCTTTGTCTTTCCTGGGGTTCATTATCTCCTCCAACTCTGTCGCCCCTGATCCAGCCAAGGGTGCGGCGGTGAGAGATTGGCCCCATCCGACAAGCCGTAGGAAACTACAACAGTTCCTCGGCTTTGCAAATTTCTACCAGAGGTTCATAAAGGGCTACAGTCAGGTTGTTAGCCCCCTGACAGCCCTGACCTCCACTAAAATTCCCTTCACCTGGTCGGATCGGTGCGAAGCCACGTTTAGGGAGTTGAAACGCCGGTTCTCGACTGCACCAGTTCTGGTTGCAGCCCAGTCCTAACCGCCAGTTCATAGTTGAAGTGGATGCCTCTGACTCAGGGATAGGAGTCGTGCTGTCCCAGAGCAGGGAGTCCGATAAGGTCCTCCATCCCAGTACCTATTTTTCCCGCAGGTTGACCCCGGCTGAAAGGAACTATGATGTCGGCAATCGGGAACTTCTGGCGGTGAAAGAGGCCCTCGAGAAGTGGAGACACCTTTTGGAGGGAGCTACGGTGCCTTTCACAGTTTTCACTGACCATCGGAACCTGGAGTACATTCGGACCGCCAAGGGTCTGAACCCCAGGCAAGCACGTTGGTCACTGTTCTTCGGTCGGTTTGACTTCCAAATTACGTTATCGCCCTGGGACCAAGAACCAACGGTCCGATGCACTGTCCTGGGTGCATGAAGAGGAGGTCAAGCCAGAGCTGTCGGATCCACCGAACACCATAATCCACGAGTCCACTGTCGTCGCAACCCTCACCTGGGACGTGGAGAAGACCGTCCGGGAGGCCCTGACACGACACCCGGACCCCGGAGGTGGACCCAAGAACAGACTATATGTCCCACCAGAAGCCAGAGCTGCAGTCTTGGACTTGTGTCACAGTTCTAAGCTCTCCTGCCACCCGGGGGTGCGACGAACCGTGGCAGTGGTCCGGCAGCGCTTCTGGTGGGCATCGATGGAAACCGACGTCCGGGAGTACATCCAGGCCTGCACCACCTGTGCCAGGGGCAAGGCAGAACACAGGAAGGCCCAGGGACTCCTCCAGCCGCTGCCGGTGCCTCGTCGCCCCTGGTCCCACATAGTCATGGACTTCGTCACGGGCCTCCCTGCGTCCCAGGGTATGACCACCATCCTGACGATAGTGGACCGGTTCTCCAAGGCGGCCCACTTCGTGGCCCTCCCGAAGCTCCCGACTGCCCAGGAGATTGCAGACCTCCTGGTCCACCACGTCGTGCGTCTGCATGGTATCCCCACGAACATCGTCTCAGACCGTGGTCCCCAGTTCTCCTCGCAAGTCTGGAGGAGTTTCTGTAGGGAACTGGGGGCCACCGTGAGTCTCTCGTCCGGATACCAAGGCTTGGGGTCAACATCTGGCCTGGATCGAGTATACCCATAACAGTCAGATCTCCTCGGCAACTGGCCTCTCCCCCTCTGAGGTATGTTTGGGGTATCAGCCCCCATTGTTCCCAGCCACGGAGGGAGAGGTCGAGGTCCCCTCGGTCCAGGCCCACCTCAGAAGGTGCCGTTGGGTGTGGCGCACAGCCCGCTCTGCCCTTCTGGAAGCCCGGACGAGGGCGAAGGGCCATGCAGACCGCTGGCGTGCCCCGGCTCCTGCGTACCATCCCGGGCAGGAGGTGTGGCTCTCAACTAAGGACATCCCTCTGCACGTGGACTCTCAGAAACTGAAGGACAGGTTCATCGGACCGTTTCCAATCGTCGAAGTCCTCAGTCCGGCCACAGTGAGGCTGCGACTGCCAGCTTCACTGCGGATTCATCCGGTATTCCACGTTTCCAAGATCAAGCCATATCTCGCCTCCACCCTCTGCACTCCCGGACCAGCGCCGCCTCCTGCCCGTACCATCGACGGCGAGTGTGCATGGATCGTCCGCAGGCTCCTGGATGTTCGTCGGCGGGGCCGGGGATTCCAGTACTTGGTGGACTGGGAGGGTTACGGACCCGAAGAACGCTCCTGGGTGAAGCGGAGCTACATCCTGGACCCGGCCCTCCTGGCCGACTTCTACCAACGACACCCCGACAAGCCTGGTCGGGCGCCAGGAGGCGCCCGTTGAGGGGGGGTCCTGTTGTGTGGGCCGCCCGAAGAGGAGGTACTGCTGGCCCAACACCAGAGGGCGCCCTGCCTGAAGGCGGGCTTCAGGCACTAGAGGGCGCAGTCACCGCAGAGGAGCTCCAGGAGCCCGGAGCTGACAGCTGTCACCAATCTACCCATCATCATTACATTCCATAAAAGCCTGGATGAGACACCACATCTCTGCCGAGAAATCATCTTACCAACTGGTAAAACTCTCAGCCGTTTTTGTTGCTATACAATTGTTCTGAATATTCTGCAGGCGTACCTGTTGGCGACTTTGCAGCTGGAGACTGGGTTTGTGGAGAAGACAACGCTCTTCGCTCCTCGGATAAGTAGTCACTCAGGCGCTGCATGTATGTTGTTCCCGTGTCGGAGGTGGAGATTCTCCCACAAAAGGAACTGAACTGAGTTGCTGATTGTTCTGCTGGGTGTGCACACACCCACTTGATCTGTTTTTGCTTTCTGCCAGCAGTACCCTGTCCGACAGCTGAAGGCGGTGGCCACCTGGAGACTCAGGACTTGGCGGCTCTGGTGACTCTCGGGTCTCCGCTGGCGGGGGAAATCGTGTGGGTCCCGACTCTTCTCTGGACAGGCGTCTCCTATCCTCGGGCCTGACCACACGACACCGACAGTGTAAATGACTGTTGTTCAAAACCGTATCTGTATACCGTTGTGCATTTGTTCACAACATTAAATTGTTACCTTTTGGCATTTCCATTGTCCGTTCATTTACGCCCCCTGTTGTGGGTCCATGTCATCACTCTTTTCACAACAGAATTGCTGTTTCTGAATTGCTAACCTGCCTGTCACTAACTGTATGGGTGCAAACAAAATATTTGTATAAGCAGATTTTAATGTACTTATTTATTGTTAGAATCCCCCCCCAGTCATCACTTGTAAATCTCAGGGTGCCCACTCGCTTTCTCTTCAAAGTTTCACTGCAGGCACCATGATGAAACAGCTCAAAACAAAGGGAGGCACACATGGCCCGCGGGACTCAAATTAGCAAAACTGATTCATGTGCTGCAAAGCGGGAGATATAACAAGCCACTGTCTGTCCATCACAACAAAACAGCCACAATGATTCCATTTAAAAATCACAAAGTTTTCTACTTTTTGTTTTTTGCCTTCAATCAGCTGTCTAATGTGAAAAAGGCATTACTGAGAAGGACTTTCAAAGACACCTTGTATCGTATAATCAGAAAGGGAGCATGAGGGCAATGCCTGACTTTGTTATATTGGTGAGGTGTAATTTGTTAACAAGGTTCCCAAAATGAAAACCAACGTGCAACGCAGCCGTAACACAATCAGTGTGTTTCAGGTCTCAAGAGTTGTGGTGGGTGTCACTCGTCTCGTCACTCGGTTCCTCCTTTCACAGTACTCACTTTTTGAAAATTGCCTACTCCAAACAGATCTGCGTAATCACAATACTGTTTGCATTCAGCACTGAGGTAAATGAAGTTCATGACATATTCAGTAACTTAAATGTTCAGGCATCAACCCAAACATATCTAAGGAAAAAAGGTCCAGTATTCTATTGTCCCTGGTTTTGTGGGGAGGGTGGCGGAGAGGGAGGCATGATTAAAGTCTCCGGTGATGAGGAAGAGCGCGCGTGGGTGTTGCGTCTGCAGTTGCGTGACTGTGCTGTGAATCTGTTCACAGGCAGTGGTGGCGTCCGCAGAAGGAGGAATATATGCGCAGAGCGTAATCACACTTCCAAACTCCCGTGGGAAATAGTATGGCCTCATGCTCACCGCGAGTAGCTCCACTTCCAAGGAGCAGATCTGCTCCTTCACGTGAATATGAGTTGTGCTGCACCATCTCTCACTCACATAAACGGCGAGTTTATGTGAGTTGATGAAGATATATTGTAAAATATACATTAAATGGGGTTTTCAATGTTAAATTTAAATGGCCACAAAATCTGTAATTTCGACCAGATCCGGATCAAACTTTTTAACCCTAACCCATACATAACGTTCTCAAACATGAAAGAAATTATGATTATGAAGTTATGAATTTTTGAATATTCGTTCAATGTTAAAGATAGGGATTTTTCTAATTTTCAAATATTTTTCCTGACTTTGACCTTTGACCTATGACCTTGAAAACGGAATCATTTCTTGTCTATCAGCATATGAATCTTCAGTAAAAAATTTCATAACGATATATAAAAAATTGTGGGCTCCAGGCTGTTCACAAACAGATAAACAAACAAAAACACAAACAGGGACGAAAGCAACCTCCTGCAACTTCGTTTGCGGAGGTAAAAAGACAAGTGATCCTCTGTGTCTTTGTGTATCTGGAGCTTCAATTGAAATTCAGAAAGGACAAAAATTTATTTTAGAAAATTGGACACAACTGAAAACAGATAAAACCTTCAATAATGACTTTCTGTCAACACTTAAAAAAAAATTGTAGCATAACTATAAACAGATTTTCCCCAAAAGTCAGCTCTGTATATAGTACAAATGACCATATGTAGAACCTGTGGTTCTCCACGGGTCAACATCCTAGTATCATATAAAAGCAATGGTGCCCGTAGTGGGGCATTATTTTTAAAGCTTCACCCATGGATAAGTAATAATCAGTAGCAAGAATGTTGTAGTACATTTTGTAATACACACCTTAATTGTTTCAAACCACCGCGGTTGCTTCACTTGGTAGTAGATGACAGACTTGTACTCATGGATCCCCTCATCTCCAGCTCCAGGGTAGATCACATGCTATAGAGAGAAAAGAGGAATTTATAAATCAATTACACTAACTGGCTGTGCTGGATTAGTTGTAAATACATTCAAAGTGACAAAAAAAAAACACCAAGATTGAGCCATTATTTACTCTGTCAAAACATTAGCACATTCACAGTGTAGAAAATTAATGAGTTCTTATTTGATCAAA